>NW_009203219.1:0-28170 GCF_000690835.1 Fulmarus glacialis | reverse complement strand
CTCCCTTGCCAGCAGCCGCGGTTGTCGGATCAGCTCAGTAGTGCCGTGAAGCCACAGCTTTAGAAAGATCCAGTGTGGTGTTTTGTGCGTGTAGGAACCATTTTGGCTGCAGGGCAGATCTGAACTTGGGGCGGCACTTGGTTTTAAGTTTCCTGAGCACAAAGTCTGTGTTGAGGCTCTGAGACAGAGAACAGAGTCCTCTTCTGTGCGTTTAAACGTTAGGTGATTTCATGCCATCAGATTTTTTCAGAATAGTGCTTAAAAGATTTTTTAGATAATGCCCTTTGACAGTGCTCGACAGCTACTGGTTAATTTAATGTCAGCTGGAAGACACCCACTTCTTAATCCAGGATTGTCTTGAAGGGGGCTTAGTATACAATAATAATGGATAATTAAAGACATTCTAAATAATACTAACTTGTCTGACATTTGGAACAGTAAGTCTGTGATTGTTAATTTAAGCAATAGATCTGTTGCTTCTATAGGAGAAAACTTCCATCAGAAATCCTAAATGTGAAGTAAGCTATAGTGTTCTCCCTGACCAGGTACTACTCCTTCAGCGTTTCTTTTGTTACGTTATTTTTTCACCAGCTTTCTGCTTGTGAACTGCTACCATCAGAAGCTCAGTAGGAGCAAAAGTCTATGTTAATTTGCCTGACTGTAACTGCACAATTAAAGCAGTTTATCAGCAGGGGTTAGGACAATCAGTGTGTTCCGATGCTTCA
This sequence comes from Fulmarus glacialis, assembly GCF_000690835.1. Taxonomy (NCBI): domain Eukaryota; kingdom Metazoa; phylum Chordata; class Aves; order Procellariiformes; family Procellariidae; genus Fulmarus; species Fulmarus glacialis. The sequence continues at coordinate 27,445 of NW_009203219.1, read as the reverse complement.
TGTTATAAAATTTCTTCTGTTGTTCAAACAGATACTGTAATTAGTGCATCATTTTAAACTGGTTTTCTGCAGGGCTGGCTCGAAGTTTCATCTGATAAAAACCTCTATTTTTGTTACTTACCTAATATTTTGTTTGCCGCTACTTCTAAAGTAACAACTTTTATTGAAATGTTAGTGTCAGGACTATGTCATGTGAATACAGGTTGGGGGTGGGTGGGTTGTTTTTCAGGTTTTGTTTTCATCAGCCGGTCTGGTCAAGACTTAGATTCACTGGCAAAAACGGAAGGAGAAAACTCCATGTTTGTATTTACAGTTATTACTACATACCAGCATTTAATACCTAGTTCTTACACAGATGAACAAGTTGCTTCATGTCAGATAATAAAGATAACTGTGTGTTTTGTCCTTGGCACATGCATAATTAGATTTCACTTAGGATAGTTCCATGAGACATGGTGAGCCAGTCTTTAAGTGGCGGTTATGTGTTAAAATACGGTCCCTCATCTTCTCCCTTTCCCAATTATAGCACTGACCTTGCGTTGCCACTCAGTAGCCCCTTATCTTAGTCAACCCACTTGTCCAGCAGAAAATGCGGGGGAAAGGGGTGTGTTTTTGCTGCATCAGCACACTGGCCTGGCTCTCTGAAAGGCTGATGTGGTGCTGGGGCAATAAGTACTGCCTGGTAAGGGGAGTGAACCTTTTGAAGTTGTTAGATTGGTCACAAAAGGGTACAATAAGACAAGTGAGAGACGATTCAAGTGATTTTTGTTTCATCAGGGCTAGAGCACTCATGAATAAGTATCAGCTGATGTGGAGTTATTTGTATATCTTAGACTGGACATTAGGAAAAACTTCTTTACTGAAAGAGTGGTCAGGCCTTGGAACAGGCTGCCCAGGGAAGTGGTGGAGTCGCCATCCCTGGAAGTATTTAAAAGACATGTAGATGAGGCACTTAGGGACATGGTTTAGTGTGCATGGTGGTGTTGGGTTAACGGTTGGACTCGATGATCTTAGAGGTCTTTTCCAACCTTAATGATTCTATGATTCTATGATTCTAAGTGGTTTATTTCTTGCACAATATGTTACAGAAATCCTCTGTCTTCCAAATGCTTGTTTTCAACGATCTGTGCAGCAGAGACGCCAAAAACTTAAAAATAAAATTCTGTAGCTCAGGTTGGCAGAAAGAACAGTTATGAGACCAAAAGTCACATTGAACAACACAAGATGGACAGCTCTTGTGGCCCATGAAAGGTTAGGAGTAATGACTTCGTTTAGGGAAAAGAGCATTCTTCTTAGATTCCTCTGGCTTGGTTTTACCAGTTCAACTGTGTCAACAAAAGGTTGTTAAGTAAGGTGTAATCTGTATTGAATGGTTCAGTAATGTTTCTCTCGGACTCATTAACTCAGACCTGACATTGTTGCATGGCTACAATATACATACCAACTCTTATTTAAAAATACTTAAACTAGAGCAGGACTAGAATTTGCTTACACTGACCTTTCTGATTTATCACTTTTTAGTGAAATTTAAATTTTGTTTCAAAATTGCTTTAAATCAACATGTTAGCCTTTTTTTTTTTTTTTTTAATTCACAGCTTCTTTTAAACTGCTTTTCCAATTGTTTTTAAAACTTTGATATATATGTGTGAATGTTTTCATTATGGAAAAGAAACATTAACCTAGAACTACTGTCAATTGTAATGTACCTATAGCACAACCTATTAGACAAAATATATTGTGGTAATTTTACTAAATAGCTGAATTTCTTCTCTCCACATCTTACCTCCTCCATTTGACTGTGAGAAGTGGCTATACTGTGATTATACTGTTTCTTATATCTTAGGATAATTTTAATTAAAGTTCTTAGAATGTACTTGAATTAAACCTTTGTACAGTTTAAAGGACTAAAGCTGTTCTGATCCCTTTTAATTTTAGCATTCAATTTGACATTATATGAAAACATTCTTCCCTTTTACTCTAGCTTTTCTGTGTTTTTTGTCATTTAGTAGGGAGAGCAGCTTGTTGTAATAGGTTGGTGAAAGCAGAATTTAATAACCTATCACTTCAAGATGAGTGAGGATACTAAGGTGCGTTTTCAACATTTCCTTGAGCCAGGGGCTTTATTTCTTTAAAAGGCCCCTGCTGTTGGTACTGAGCTGTGTTTGTATTTTCTAGTGGCCAACATTACTGGAAATTGTATAAGTTAGAGTGGAAAAAGTGCATAGGATGGGAGTTGCACTTATTTTAATACCACGGGCCATAGCTTTCTGAAAAAAATGCCATGTGGAAAACTTCCTTCCACTCTTAGCACATTGCATTCATTCTTTCTTTATTGTCTAACTAATATATCCATGCCTGCATATAAATAGATACTAGGAAAGTATTTCTTTTCAGTGTTTATTTCATTTTCCTTTAATGGCATTCTGACAGCTGGAAATGGCTGGATTCTACTTCACCGGTTTTTAATTCGTCAACTTATTTTTAATCAGTCAGCCGTACTGTGAAGGTCTTTAGGCCTTTGTGGTGCGAAATAAAGTTTGAGATTTTTTTTAAAAGTTCTTGATAAAATATTTTCTGATGGCTTTCTTTCTGAAAATATTTTCCCCTTTCACTGTTTGAATCTTTTGAACAATTTCAGTCAAGCTTGACAGGCACTTCTTTCCTTTGGGTTTAAAGTTTTTTGAAAATTATTGGCTAGATAGAGGAGAGGCCTAACTTAATACCTCTAGTCGAGGGAAGAGATGTACTGAGTTTTCAGTCATCTGCTTTGTGTAGCTTACAGAAAGCTAGTAAGCTGCTGTCTCTTTCTTGTTAAGTCAATAGTCGAGGTATTAAGAAGGATTTCTGATGGGATATGAAGATGTAAGTAGAAATAGCCTTAAAGGACTGGGGTGCAGAAGGTATAAGACCACGACTTGGAATTACTGTGGTAAGGTGAGGTGTGTGGAAAACATAGGACACAAATCAACAGGGAGCTGGACTTCAGTATTTCTCCTTATGGAACGACTTTTCTAATATTAAAGCTTGGCTGTATAGATGCAAATCGATTGCATCCTCTGCCTGCTTTTTGGCTCCCCCCAAAATCCCTCCCCAAGAAAATACAAAATAATTAGGGGAAAAAAAAAACCAACAAAAAATGTTCTGTAATTATGTTACTTTTTCTTTTATTTTTGTGCAACTAAATTTCGAGGAGTTATAGCAAGATTTTTTTTTTAAACTACCTGATCCATTGACCTTAATAGCAAGATAAATATTGAGCAGTTTCTTCAAGTCCATTATTGTGTATAGCTACCCTGAGGATAATGAGTGTGTATGCACAGGCAACAGAATAAAAGCAAAATCTGTTTACAGAATTAGGCTATATTTAAGGATACTGAAATTTCTGCCAAACAAGGAGCACAGTGAAATTTCATCTGCCAGTTATGTTGCTCTTAATGTTCTTTAATTTAGCAGTCAAGATAGTTTGCTTGTAATTAAGCTTTTCTAATATTGTTGTTCCCCAAGGTTGTGGCATAAATCATTTTACTCCGTAGTTTTCTGCATCTTCACTGCCTCCATTTTTCCTGTATAATTCTTCCATAAACAGTCTCTGGGATGTAGGAAAACTTCATACTGTAAATTACTTCTTGTGTATGTTACATAATTTTGAATATATGCAGTTGAATTTCTTTTTCCCGAGTCTTTTATTCAGGTTTTCTGGTTTTCTTGGTGCTGTTTCTTTCTTCTGTGCTGTGGTAACAAATGTTTTTTGTCCAAAATAACTCTCATGGCAATTTCTGTTACACCTCGCTGCTTTTTCTGTAGGTAGACCTGGCAATCAGGCTGAATTGCTCAACAGTTGCTACTGAAAGACAAGAGGCAATGGGCACACTGAAATAAAAGAAATTACATTTAAACATAAGAAAAAGTGTTTTTTTATTGTGACTGAACACTGGTTGAACACTGAACAGGTCGCCTAGAGAGGTTGTGGAGTCTTCATCCTTGGAGATATTTAAAACCTGGCCCTCAGCAACCCTTCCCTGAGTGTTGACCCTGCCCTGCGCAGGGGGATTGGAGTGGTTGATGTCCAGGGTCCCTTCCCACCTCAGCCATTCTTTGCTTGTCTGAAGTGATCTGGTTTGTTTTAGCTGCAAGTCACTTCAAGATAGCCACGGTTTGTAGTTTCTTTCTACAAAGTTATGCAGCAGGGCAAGTTGTAGTCATTCTCTCCTGCCCATCTTTTCACCGTATTCTCCCCAAACAATTTCAAAAGAAAACCCTAACCAGCCCTTAAAATCTTGGACCATATTTCATGAGTCTTAAGAAAGATACCTTCCAACTTGAATTCCAGATATATTCAATTTACCTGTGCAGCCTTTTCTATAATAAAACAGGGTTGGGGGAAGTTGTTTTCAAGACTTGTTTCACAGAGGACTAGTTTAATTTAAGTAAAGATTTTACTTGGGGGAAAATATGTTTTCCCAAGCCATCCTTTCAGTATTTAAAAGGAGAATGAGATAGCATAAAAAATTGCAGCTCTTAACTGCAAGAGATTGCAGGTTCTCTCTCCTCCGATGAGCCTAGCCCTGTCATACATTTTGCACCTGACTTTCCGTTTGAATGAATGACCTAGTGTAGATCTGAATTTCCTGCTTTTGGTAAAAACAAACAAACAAATAAATAGTTGAACATACATATTGGTATAACTTTCCACTAGCATTTTCAATAAACCAAAAGACATTTCTTGGAAAACTGTTAACCCACTAAGAAAGCAACCTCGTGGGACAGAATGGAAGCAGTGGAGGAATTCTAAGCCCTGGTCCGTTGAAGTAGAACAGAAGAAATTGGAAGCCCATTCCAAACTCTATTCTCTTATTTTTTTGACTAATTTTTTTTTTCAAAACGTATTGTGACTTTTATTCTTCTTAAGCTTTCTTTCAGTTTTACCACTTGACTTAAGAAATAATATTGTCCACAACAACAGGACTTTTATTAATTTACTAGAATACTTCATGATCATAGAAGAGCATATATAGAACTAGTCATATACTAGTTCACTTATCATACCGCTAAGTATCTGTATCATTGTTTGTGCTGTGAGGTCTGACCTTAATAGTTTGTGTGATTATTGACCTTACACACAACATGTTCCACATAAAAGTAAATAAGGAGATGTATAACTTTTTGTGGAAAAAAAAATCTACAGTGTCATCTATTTATTGTCCTGTGTGCAGCTTTTTTTTTTTTTTCAAAAAAAAAAAAAAAAAAAAGGAACCAAAAAATCCTCATACTGCAACAGAATGATTTGAAGTACAGCACCAATAGTTGAGATTACATTAATCTGAAATATTTAAATACCGAATAACAGAGAGGCAGGCTACCTTGTTTTACATAATAAAGTATTTTTCTGTATTCTGAAAGTTACAAATCAGGCATACATCCACTGTAACAATGTGCAGTTTTCGTTGCTGACAGGTGTTAACTCCTCCAAATCTTCCAAGTTTTTGAGACTTTGCAGCATGTTATTTTCATTATGAAAGAAATCGATGCAGCACCGGTAAAGCCCCTTTATGTTTATGCCCACACTATGTATAAGTGTGCCATTTAATGGCATGGTAGCTAAAACTGCATTTAGGCATTCCTTCTCTTTTAGGAACAGAATTAGACGTTTTACTTGGGGACACCTTTCCTTGTCATTTATCCCTCTTGCTTTTTTTTTTCTGTGGTACTATAGTTGTGCAGGTTATCATGCATCTCGTGTTAGTAACCTGTACCTTTCCCATTCCAGCGTTGTGTCAGCTCACCTCCAGTCAGTGCAAGAAGTAGCGGCATGTTCCTTTCTCTGCCCTCTGCTGGTTTAGGAACTTTCTCTCATTCATCATACCTGTAACATAATACTTTGTACTACCTCGTATTAATATAGCTTGTCACCATCTTAAAAGAAAACAATGCACTCCTGGTTTGGATTAAAAAAAAAAAAAAAAATTGAACTGTTAAAATAGTAATAGTGGAATTTTGATCATGATTGAGTGAAATAAGCTGCAAATACCTTGTGGTAGATAGCTCTTTCAAAGATTAAATGACAGCAGAGAACATGTTACAACTTGGCTGCACTTTGCGTCACGTTCTGTTTTATAAATGAGGGTTATTTTTCTCTCTTTCTTTCTTCAGCTTCTGAAATTCACAGAGATATTTTCACAGCCACCATTGTTTAGAAAGTTGGCTAAAATAACATTTGGAAAAAAAAAAAATCACGGTAGCTGATAGTATGGAGTAGTGTGTATGTGCACGTTACATGAAGAATAGTGAAAAGAAATTTCCTTCAAAGTACTGATTCTTTTACATAAATTTTCCATACATCTCTCATGATTCTATTTTTTCCCCCATTTTTATCCTTGTCTGTTCCACAAAACATTTCAGACTTAAAGCAGCTGAATTAAAGATAGAACATTCTAAGGGACAGTGCTCCCTCAGGTATATATGAATTTAAAGTACTGCAAGTATTTGTTGGTATTAATCTTCAAATATTTCCTCCACATGTCTGATTTCCTGGAAGAATTTAATGAAATTTGGGGGAAAAGACACATCTACAATTAACTTTGCTTGCCTTAATTTTTCTTTAAATATGAATTGTGGTTAAGCCACAAATGTTGGTCTTATAAATAGGAGGCTCTTTTATTATGGCCCAGGATTTTAAGTTTTAAATAAGTGGTTTTGTTTTATGCAGGCCTTTATTTAGATTCAAAAGTTATAGTAAACCTTTCTCATTTACCAAACTTTTGATTTCCCCTTCTCCCCCCTCATTTTTTTACTTGTTTTATTATATTTTAAATATTGTCAAATATAAATTATGTTTCTGGGAAATTTAGCTAGCTTTATTCACTGTTTAATAAAAACGGAGTTGGAAAGTTTCTTCTGTGTTGTGTTCATTATCTTATTTTTTGAAAGATTGGATACTTGAATGTGTTACTTAAATTACTGATATCTGTTGTTTAAAAATGTTTACATTAAAAAAATGTTTAGCATGCCCTCCCTTTCTGATAACATTATTCAGATTTATCTTTGGCATTATTAATGCCATCGACATAACAGAGTACCTGTGTAGTGATGACCATCTTGTTCCATGTTCTTCTGTGACTTGAGCATTGAAGTCTTGCCATCTCCTCCTCTCTGCCCTTCATCCAGTACGTGTAGCTCTGCTTTGAAAATTGCAACTTCTCTTCCTTTTGTAATGTTTGATTCTTGAACCTTTTCTTAATGAGTATTTAAAAGCGATTTTTAACACTGAAGAATTGCTCTCTTTTCTTGTCCTTTGGAGTGATTCAGATGGAGTTTCTATGTATGGTGCCTGTTTTACTTCTCTTGAAAATATTAGTTTGCTTAACCACCAGTATGTTTTACCTGTCTAGCACTTGAAAGGCTCCAAGGAATATCAAAAGCAATACTGTGTTTGTAGTACTTGTTCTTTTCTTGTTCCTTTGTTCGGTTGGGAAGGGTACTCTAGGAAATCACATTTGTTTTGTAGTCTTTAAAAAAAAAAAAAAAAAAGAGGTTCCAAAACACAAACAAAATCCCTAAAAAGATATTTTGAAGCCTAAGTTCTTGTTAAGTAACCACATAAACCAAAACAGTCTCCGCAGTGTGAAGAAGTCTTTTCCCATCTCGCTGAAAATACAGTTCATGCTATTCACAGAACTGAGTTTGTCTACTGTTTATGTAATTGTAACAATGCTTCATAGCTTCCATGTTTTAATTTTTTTTAGGAAGAACAGAACCGAGGCAAGCCCAACTGGGAACACCTGAATGAAGATTTACATGTACTTATCACTGTGGAGGATGCTCAGAACAGAGCAGAAATAAAACTGAAGAGGGCTGTTGAAGAAGTAAAAAAGTTACTGATACCTGCAGTAAGTATTTGTATGCAAGTCTTCGATTTCCATTTCCAGAAGTTAAGTTAGTTCTGAAGTACAATTAATACTGTAGCAGTAAGAGTAAGCCTGCAGAGCAGCATCCTAAAATGAAGTTTAGATATTATTTTGTAATACTCTAGTGATCTTTAAAATGTCTCATCCTGGACCGAGTTACTCCTCAGAACAGGATAATATTTTTAAGAGATGTTAATGGTTTTGCCTGTTTTAGATAAAGATACAGGAAATTCTTGCCACCTGTAAAAGGCAGTGCTGAACTGTTAAAAACACTAGCTTTCTCACCTTCTTTCAGTATAAAGATGCTTCACTTTAAGGCTGGGGAAATACGACATGCTTTTATGTTTTGCTTTGAGATGATTCTGATATATTAGGAAAAGAACGCATGTTTTCTTAGATCATCACATTAAACACATTCCAAAAAGAACAAAACCCTTCAGGAACACAGTATCAAAAAACTTTGCTGTCAATATAGTGGGGAAAAATAAACATAGTGAAACTGGACAATGGGTTGTCTTTCTCATTTCCTGATAATATAAACTGCCTTCTGCCCAACCAGATGGCTTCAAGTCTTTTGTAGGGACCAGAATTACCCTGTGGGAGCCTTTCTCTTAGATCTGCTCTGTATTCTCACCCAAAGCAAGGTGACTCAGCGTGGCTGTATAGTGGCATCCCATGCCATTAACTTGCATCTTGTGCTGATCTTTACCACCACTTTTGTGCCATTATAAAATGATAAAAATAAATTATATATTTTTCAGTAGAGGAAAATTTTCCATACTACAAGAAAAAATTGAGATTATCTTGTGAAAGAAAGTAGTAGGTGATATTAAAATGACCTAGTGATTTTGGGTGCTTAGTGAATGCTAATAGATGCTGGCTGTGAGGAAACTTGTGGTGACACATGCTGTATAATCAAATTTATTCAGAACACATTTTTAAAAGTTACCAAAGATCAGGAGAGAGACTTAATTTTTGAATGAACAAAATATGGTAGAATATTAAGCAGGAAGTACGAAAAAAATGTAATTTAGACCTCTTCACATTGCACATTGTCAATCTCTGAAAGCAGAAGACAACTAGAGAAAGTAGATCTTCAGAATTTATTAATTTACTAAAGAGATCTTGAGCACATTAGGATTGAGCTTATAGTCAGGATTAGAAATGTTGATAAGAAAAAGACCTTTTATATGGGCAAAACTTGAAACCCTTATGTTCATTCTCTAACTACTATGCAGCAAATAGTTTAAAAAACACACAACTCAAACTTCTGTGTGATACAGAATTAATTTTGTCAAATGTCTGTTGATTCTTCTACCCCCATCTTATTGCTGAATAATGTGACTGAAGGGTCGTGTTCCAGATGACCTCATAGGTCACAAAACCCCAATATGTCTGAAGTACTAACATGTATACTCTGTGTATGTTTGTGTTATACTTGGTTTCTGGAGCTGGTGTATGGGTGTGTTTTGAGCCTCAAAAAAAACCCAAAACATTAGTAGTTTTTCACTGTGATAGTGTCAGCCCGCTCTTTCTTGTGAAAATGTTCTGCCTCATTTAGTAACTTAATCAGCTGGGGGAGCTCTATAATCCTGATTACAGAATTTTTTTTTTTTCCCATTAGAAAAAAACAACAACACAGGGCTAATTATTGTTAGTTCATTTCATTAACAATCTTTATGTAGTATGTGTAGGCATAAGAGGGTTGGGCGGTGCTTATTACACGCACAAGAGTTAAAGGTCTATTGGCTCTCATTTCTGAAAATTATGCCTTGTTGAAACAGGCATGTGTAGTACATACTAATGAATTAGTATATAGGTGAACTTGTTTTTTGCACTACCTATTGCATCTGTTCGATTAGTATAAAAAATGGCTGTTTAATCAAATTACAGTTTTAGGCAGTTTGAGAGTTGAAAAATTCTGTTTCAGGATTAAAAGATATGAATTGAAAACTTCTATGAAGGAAGGTATAAACCTTTTAAATAATCAGGGTAAGCATGAGGAAAAAAAGAAATCCTAGCTAATTATAATAAAATGGGGGAAACTGTGAATGTTTGAAGATTCCAAAGATGCTCTAAAATGTATGAATGGAAAATTAGAAATTCTCTTTCATGTGGTAGAATACCTGCAACTATTACTGTTTTCCAAATAAATATCAGAGGATTAAAATTCATAAAAAGATACTAATGTATTTCTGGTTTATCTCTATGCAACTTGAATAAAATTTGAGATTATGTAGGAGAGAAGATTCAGTCTCAGTTTTGCCATATAATGGCAATGCTTTGGTTTTCTGAGATACATTTCAGAAAAGCAAACTAGTGTTAGAGATGGGAATGAGTTACTAATTTCTTGGAATATGCTCTTGTTTTTATGCTCAAGATACTAAAAAGCATAATTACATTTATAGCAACAGTGCACAACCAGGCTTTCTATTTGAAGGTACTTCAGCGAACAGAGACTATTTCAGTAGTAAAGTATGTTTCTTCTCATCTTTATGAATCTGGATCACTAGTGTTTTTTGTTTTTTTTTTTTTTACTTGTGGATGTGAATTATTAATTTCCCTTTCCACTTGCTCTTGGATTTTTACCAAGATGGTGGTATAGTCAAACAGTTTATCTTTAGAAGCAGACTGGCTGAACAAGCCATTTTTTCTCCCTAAGGAGAAAGGCCAAAAAAATTTTTTTTAATTTATTTAATTACCATTATTTTGTATTTAATTTACATTTTGTTGGTATGAAACTTTTTTATTATTATTTTGGCTGTACTTCAAGTTCTGTAGGACTAATTCTTTTCCTCTTTCTATAGTTCAGTGAGATACTGGTCATTATCTGGACCTGCAAGATCATATGGTACTGCTTCTTTCATGTTTTTCTCCGAAGAAAAACAGGAAGAATAAAGCAGTCTTCAGGCTTTTGGGATCACATTGAGCTCTACTGTCCTTATGCCTCCTTCTAAAGTGAATCCTACAGATTATTGATCTCTCCTCTGTTCATAGTGAGAGCTTTAACAGTTTATTTGTTATTCACAAGAGTTCAGTAAGGATGGGCAAAGGAAAGACAAAAGATACTCTGGATTGTGCATTGCAGAATGTAAGAAAAAATGCAGAGCCTGTGTAAGGAGACCTACGTAATAATTAAGTATAGCATACTGAGTTACAGTGTCATTGAGGGTTTGGAATTCTTCTTTGAGATCCTAGGCAGTAGGGCTAATTTCCTCTGCTAGAAATATGTAAGGCCTCTACATGTTCTAAGAAGTGTTGAATAAACTCCTCTAGCTGAATGTGTTTTCTAGATACTCCTTTCTTTATGCAGATGTCCAGCTCTCTTTAAATACTAATTCACCTTTACACTAACTGTCTTTATGTAGGATTGGGCATATACAACAGAATTCAAATTTCAGGCAAATACTTTTTACACGTTTTTCCTTTGACTCCACGTTCTTCCTTTCTGAGGAAAAGATCATATTTCTGGCTTCCACTTAACTATTCTAATTTGGTCTGGAATCAGTGTTTTTCAAATTGTTTGTATTGCTCTTCCTGCGTCGGGGCAGCTGTAGTTTTACTTGGTTGCTGCCTCCATCTTGTCTGAAGACCACTGCAACATGGTATTAGTCAGTGATGCTCCCTGTCAAACTGTGCATATCATTTGATACTACGATAATGGAATTTTAAGATTGTGATGGGTAGGACATAATGTTTCAGTAGAAGATTGTTTAATTTTGTTAGTACATTTGGTTCTTGCCTATCATAGTGATTTTAGACTTTTCAGTCTTGAATATATTTATATTTAGCTGTATGGTATGGGGGAAGTATTATTTAAACAAAAAAATCATTGAGCTTAATTAAAATAAATACTATAGCACTATTGATTTCATAATGTCAAAATCCTTAGAGTAGATGAATGGCAATGGCAATGATTTTTTTTTAAAGGTAATTCAAACACAGATAAAACCATGCTATATAAGAGATAATTATTCCTTAATATGGAAAAACATTAATTATGACTTAAAGTAGATGGGAGTCAACAAACAACCAATTTTATAATGGTCGTTTTTGTGTATTTTGTAGCAGCTTTATGCATTGGACAACAATTACCATCAGTCTTCGACAGTGTTCCCAAGCATTTCATCCTGTTTAGTAATAGATGTTTCAGTGTTGTAGTTGAGGAATTTAAAAATGGAGTAAGGAAAGGGATGCAAAATAAAGATGTTACTAGAACACAGTTTCCACACCAAGATGATCTATAACATAAATTCCTAGAGAGTCCAAATTACCAAAACCTAATAAGCCATTTAATAATAGAGGAAAGTTTGGATAATTCTTGCTGTATGGAGGAGCTGAAGTTGGAAATTAATTTTGCCAATCTTCAGGTCAAATTAAAAAAACAACCAACCAAAAAAACCCCACAAACCAAAACAAAACCAACTTTGCAGAGCTACAAGGCCTCAAATGTTAAAGCAGAAATACCAAACTGGCCTGAAGAGTGCTGGATTAACTGATGTTACTGTCCTTTAACCATATCATAGTTGCTGCTACGACTGTAGTCTGTTTCCAGCAAGCTGTTCGGAAGGCTGAATAAGTCTGAATTAGTGAAACTGTGAAATAAAGGAAGTAAAGCATACACTCTCACCTCTAAACATTTTCATAAGCAACAGAGAGAAAATAGCTATGCTTAACAAATAATAGAGTAGTAAAAATCAGAATGAGAACAACTGTGTAAATACCTGAAAATTGCCCAAGAGGCTGCAGCAGTTGCTGAAAGTGATTGATTGAATCTTCTTGAGTTAAGGTTTTACTATTGGGTGAATTTACTTTGGCCTGAGAGGCTGGTAAGGTTAAGTGCAAGGCACTACTAGAAAAGTAAAAGTAGGAGCAGCGAATAGAGTGCTTGGAAGATGTGTTAACCAGGGCAGTACGATAAGAAATACTGGCTGTTTTCAGAGGAACATAAGCAACTTAACACTGTAAGATCTTGTATTTTGCTTTATGTGTAGTGCAATAAAAACAGCCTCACCAAGTTGCAACTGAATTCTAGATCATGGAGAAAATGGGGAAAACTGTGCTGATGATGGCTGCCTTCAGTATCAGTTGTGACAAAGGATGGGACTGGGAAAAACGTTAATAATTATTTTTTTATGTCAAAAGATAAAAACAGATAACATACACTGTTTATAAAACAAAGGTTTATTATATTCTGTATAGTAGAAGGCAGAGGAATTAAGAGTAAAGGAAATAGTGGAAGGAAATCTGGGGAAGTAGGATTTGATTTTCACTTCATGTTAGCCATCTTTTTGCTCTGAAGAAAAAAATCATTGAATAAAAGAATCAAATAAAAAACAATTCACTGTAAGCGTCATGGAGCATGATACTCTTCTTTATATTCAGTGTCTTGAAACATAGTATATCAACAAAAATATCAGCAAAACTTTGTATGAAGATGTAATGCAAACAGCTACAACAAATGTATGTGACCCAATGGTTAAACAAAAATATCTTTGTTAAATGGGATACAGTCTTTTCTTGGGTATCTATTGCTTTAAATTGTGAAGAGATGTTAGAAAAACACAGTACAAGCATTTTGTGGTTACACTGAATGGCTTGCTTTGCTAAAGAAGTGAGTCTTTTCCATGGTAGTCCAGATAACATGCAAGGATTTTGCGCACAGACTTTCTTCTTCCAAATGCTTGCTGTACTCCTTATCAAAACAGCAGCAGAAAATGACACTCCAGTGTTTCGTCCAGTTTAATGTGCTGTATACGGCATGATTTTTACAAATTGAAATGTTCTTTATAGTGATGCTTGATATGTAAGTACTCACTAACTGTCCTCCCTTCTGTTTACGCCCTGTTACTAGAGATGCTATTTTGATGGTATTTCTATTTTTAGTCACTCCTATGTACAACACATTTTTTTTATATAACAGGAGAGAATATAATGAAGGGGCAATAGTATTGGCAGAATGTTTTATTTTTCAGTTGGATAAGTTAAAAGCATTTCTTTCCCAAAGACTTCTTTCAGCAAGTGTGATGAGGTGGGTCGTCTTTATTAATCAAAGTAACTTTCTAATACCTTCCTTAAATGTGTAGTTGTAAATTTCCATTTTGGTTTATTTTCAACTTCTTACAATAAACTGAAGGATGTCTTCATTTTTACCCTGAGAACTTTGTGTGGTGTGAATTCCATAGCAAAAACCTGATACGGTAGAAAGAACTTTAATTTAAGAATTTTTAATTGTGCTTTAGCTTTAGTAAAAAATAAAAGTGGATATTGTAGTAATGCTGTACATAATTTGTTGCTCTGTACCTAAGACTAGCAAAAGCTTGACATTTGAAAGATATTGGGAGAAGTTTTCATTTGGTTTAGCCATCTAAAAAGCCACAATAAATTCTGCATGCGAGTTTGACTTCCCTGAATAGCTCTTTCTAACTCATTCCTGCATGGTATGCTGGTTTTATATTTTTGCTTTCACAAGTGAGAATATAGTGCTGCCTTCTATAGTCTCCCTGTTGAAAAGTTGGTCGTGCTGTGCAATCCATTGTTTGCTGCTTGTTCAATTAAAGTTATGAAATGAATGAGCGATACAGTAGCAGAAAAATGACACTGCTGTCCTTAAAAGCTTTTTAGGAAATTCCTCCATTACATCTGTTTTGTCAGTTCAGATGCAAGTCTCTCACAGTGCACGTCATGTAAGTGATCAAAGGGGAAGCTCTGTAGGTAGGGTAATGAAGCAGCCAAACTTCTTGGAAGTGACTGCTAGATAACACGTGGTAAACTTTTTGATGTGGAGGAGAGGTGATAGTGTATTATTTTTAGTAGTGTGAAGCAGACCTAATGTTTCCATGACAGTATGAACCAAGGGCTGCTGCAGTCCTGTCATTCCTTCACGATTTGCTGTTCCTGCTTCCTGTTTTGCATCAGAAAGTACTGGCCTTCATCTGACCGTGTAGCGAGTCCCTTTGGTGGAGAGCTTAACCTTGGATTAGCTGACTTGCTATGGAGTCAGTTTTGTTTTAGCACTGACAGAAGTGACGGAATGAGAACATGCAGCCAGAATGGGAGAAAAATGGGATTGCAGCAGACCACCCTTAAATAAACTTAAACTTCTGTAGAACTGCAAGTGAGTATGTTCACCTGCAGATAGGATGAGAACAAAATAATCAGAAACTCAGTGTAGAAGAATGTAACAGTGGGAAACAAAAGAGGAAAGCCTACTAGTATGCAGGTTTTCCTCTTCTGTTTTCCACTCTCCAGTATGTCTAGTACTGGTAATTTCAGTAGCTTATTCACAAGTTGAATAAAGAATTAGTTATATTGAGCAGTCCTTAAATAAATTCTGGTATGCATTTTAACAGTCTTACTCCGCTGAAAGTTTTTACTGTAATGCAAGTCTGAGTTTTAAAAATGAGGACAGGAATCTCTTAAAACAGTTCACATAGGAAGTGTTTACATATTGTACTTGATATGTTACTTCAGTGTTAAATTTTTTAGCTTGCGCTAGTATTGACTATTAACAGCTGCAAGTGTGAAGCAGCTCTCTCCATCATTGTGTACTGTGGTGAAAATTCTGTAGACCAGTCATTCATTACCACCAAAATAAAGGCTGTTGATGGAAATGATTTTTGAGACCATATTTACTACAAGATAGCTAAGTGATTTATAACTTAATTGAATTAAACCTTGTTTAAACTCTGTTAAATTCCTCAACTCTCCTGAAATGATCTTCGTAGTACTGAGGAGAAAACTGATATTATTCATCAGAATAATACATCAGAATGTTGTTCATGAGAATAATTTTGAAAGGGGATAAAAAATCTGCTCTTTTATATTATGATTATAAATTTGTTTTCAACTTTCCATTTTCAAAAAGTTGGCAAATAATGAAAAGGTAAATATAAATCTGTGATGATTTGTGCCCTCACATATTTCGGTTGATTGTTTTACAAATTTGGACATGTAGTCATAATCAGATATACTTATGTAAATATGTCTAGTTTGATTGGCTTAGAACATAGGTAGCAGTTCATACTGATTCTTGTTCTCCCTAGGCTTTCCTTATGCTAATGGGAGAAAGGAGCTCCTCCAACAGTTATTTCTAAGCACCTTAATCCAGCTGTTACTCTGAATCTTCTAATAGACATCTTTGATGGCTTCTAGAACCCAGGGAAATCAGTTGCTTGTGCCTACCTACAGTTACTGTTGAATACCCTATCTCTTTCCCCTTTTCCTTCTTCAAAATATTTGTTGGAGATGTATATTTATTGGAGATGTATATTTAGCAGGGCCTGTTGCGACAGGACAAGGGGGAATGGTTTTAAACTAAAAGAGAGTAGATTTAGACTAGATATAGGAAGAGGGTTTTTTACAGTGAGGGTGGTGAAACACTGGAACAGGTTGCCCAGAGAGGTGGTAGATGCCCCGTCCCTGGAAACATCCAAGGTCAGGTTGGATGGGGCTCTGCGCAACCTGATGTAGTTGAAGATGTCCCTGCCTACAGCAGGGGGGTTGGACTAGGTGACCTTTAAAGTTCCCTTCCAACCCAAACTATTCTATGATTCTCTATCACCCTCCTCTGTATTCATTTATTTAAGGTGTTAAAAATGTGTAACTTGAGAAATGGTAGATGGTAATTTCTGAAAAGGACCTTGGGAAACTTACAAAATAGTCTCTTCTCAAAGAGAAACAATGAAGCTCTGTTGCCTGAAACTCAGTAGGCACATGCCCTTCCAAAGCAGGATTATGCATTGATTAGGAGCTCTAATTGGGTTCTACATGGGTTTTGCCTGTCTTTCAGAAATGCCGTAATCTATTTGGGTGGACATAGTTGTGGAAGAAAAAATGACATTGACCTTTTCTACTAATTCATTCTGTGGTATCTGTAACTTATTTTTTCATTCTTCATCCCATTTTTTAAAATTGCTTCCTCTATTCTTGGCTATTTTTCCCGTGTGTCCTGTAGTTTTTTTTTTTTTTTTTTTTTTTCTCCTCCTTCCATATCTTTGTTCTTTTTCTATTGATGTCCCTGGAGCACAACATGTAAGCTGGGATCTTTATATAAATCCTGTTAAAGTGTTTCTCCCCCTATGCAAGAAGTTGATGATGAAGCTATGATTTTCCTTGTCTGACCATCTTGATAAAAATGACAAGACGACTGCAACAAATTAATTACTCATGCATTATTTTCCTTACTATTCATTTCTAGTTACAGTTGGTCTTTTAGATTCCCATTTTACTTCATATTTTTGACCTCAAAATAACTGTACTTGTCAGTGAATTTTCTGTGAGAATTTGATTTTTAAATTTGTATATACATGTCTTAACTGTAGTTGAATTTTATTGACCTTGGGTACCAAAAGTTGTTTTTTGGTTGGTTGGTTTTCTTTTTTGAAATCACAGCCTTATACCTAAGTGGCAGAAATGCTGATTGTAGAATTGTGGTTCCTGGGAGACTTAGTATAAAGAATAGAAATTTGTTGTCGTGCACTTTTAACACATTTTTATACTAAATATTAACCAGAATATGTTCAGGAGATCAGATCACTTTATGTACAAGTCGTCTTGGCAGTGGTTTCTGGAGGGATCTTAACAATTGCAAAGATTTTTGTGTGAAGTAATGGTAAAGTAACGAGTAAACATTTCCCTTTTCCAGCTATTTAAAGCATTCTTTATTGCCAGTGTTAGTTTCGAAATCTCAATTTCTAATTATGCAAAAATAAAGCTTGTCATACAAACATCTGTGCTTTAATGCTGACTGATGATTTATAGTCATCAAGTTGCTCTACATTATGCTATTTTGATGTAGGAACACAGAAAATTCTAACCTTTGGAAAAGTGCCCAGGGTTTTTCACCTACTATTCAATAGAAAACTTAAGTGTTTCTTTTTTAAAACAGTACAGAACTGCTTTAGCTGCCAGTGGAGGGCTAATAAGATTTCTCTTTCTTTCATAAGTTGTTTATAGGCTAAAGCTTTAAAATGAGAATTTTCTGTTATCAGGAGAAACACAGGTGAGCATGATATAAGAGATTGGAGCTAACTATTTTAAATAGCTTACATAATTTTGGACTGGGCCGTTTGTACTTTAAATTAAACTGGAGACTGGTAAACTGTCCTGGAAAGTGAAAGATTAGATGAGATGTTGCTGGAAAGTTGCATTGCTTGGAACACGTTATTAATGAGAAGCATTTAAGACTCCATCAAGTAGTACATTTGTGTGTGTGTGTGTGTGTTGTTGGAAATGTTTTTTTATATTTTTTTCTTATATCTTATATATTTTAATAAGTATTTTTAAAAGCAGAACTGCCTTCTACATCTTCAGTATTACCATTATTAGCTAATTTTTAATATTTCCACATCATCTGTGCACATAGTAAGTTATATTCATCAAATTCAGCTTGTGTTGGAAAGTGAAGTGTGTTTTAAATTCCGAATCACTTGGAATTATTGGATAGAAGGAAATCTGAACACCAGCAAATCTTAGGAAAAAGTCAGGGGTCTCTAATACTATACCCAGTCCTTTGACATTGCAGCCTCTTACAAATGGATTGGAAGATGTGAAGTTTTCTTACACAGCTGTAGACACTAAGAACTTCAGTTGCTTTGTTTATAAATAAATAAAGCCAGCCTTTGATAGACAGTTTTCTACTGTCTCCAAAATTGTACATTGCAAATCCTTTTTCATGAGACTAAAAAAATCAAACCCCAAAATCCACCATTTGGAGTTGGCTGTCTTAAGATAATTTGTAATAATTTTGATGAAAACGGATTTTCAGTCGTATAATTGCATTCACCACTATTCTCTCATCTTAGACGTAGCTTCTTTGGGATTTCTGCACCCTCTAGCTTATGTGTCCTAGTTTGAAAACAAAATTTGAACTTTGACTACCCTGGCTTTCTTGGGAACCATAGTAACTATACTGATATAGTTGTACTAACGCAAGAAAATGGTATGTCTGGAAAGGTGAAATGAAACTAGAAGGAGGAATAGAGATGTATCATATGTACTCACGGGCACTTGAATGCTGTAGTGATGGAAGTTATGCAAGTAGGCAATTCCAGTTCTTTGCTAAGCCTTCTGGCTGTGTTAGGCATCCAGTGGCCTTATTTTTCTGTATCTGCTAGTCTGAGCTTTTAGTTTTTAATGAGTAGACCTATAGCTGCTAGTGTCCTAAAGAAAAGTTTCAAAGTTTTAAAATGAGAGCTTGCTTGCTTAGTTTGTTAGAATTTATAATCAAAATCAGTGCTATCAACAGAGATGTGTTGAATAATAAAATCTTCATGTCATATTGTGCAGGAAAGCTGTTTGAGACAGTATAACCACTTGTTTTGCCTTGGAAGATAAATTACGAAAGACAAAGGGAACTAAGAGGATTGTCTGAATTTCTGCTACATTTTTAACCTGCTGTAGTACATATGGTAATAATGTGCTAATCTGAATTTTCAGTTAATGGTATTTCTTGTCATTTGGAACAGACAGACTATTGCTGTAGTGTTGAGAAGAATACTGTTTTTTTCTTAAGCCTGCAAAAGCAAGGCCTGTATTTGCCTTTCAGTAGTCATTCCTGAAATTACTGATTGATTTCCAAAGAAGGAGGTTGGGATGTAGAGAGGGACTCCTTTAATGATCTTTGCAGTATGATCTCCTGTCTTAGTGGATGGTGGAGAATTCTGCAAAGAGATGCTTTATTACTCAGCAGTGAGAAAAGCTTCAGGGAAATCTGTTACTTTTGAAGATCGAAAGGTCAATCAGAGTCAAGAAAGATACACATTAAAAAAAAATCAGGTTTTTGAAATTCCTCTGGTCATAGAAACACTTGTTTTCCCCTATGCTAGCAAAGATACTCTTTAAATAAATGTTAACTTTCTCATCTGTAAAGTGTGGTGATAGCTCCTTACTGATTTGTAAAATACTCTGAGGACTAAATGTTTACTTAAAAAAAAAAAATTATATGAAAGGTCATTATTGGAACGCTAATTCCTTTGTAGCAATCTGTAGTTTTGCAGGTGGTCCTGAAAACAGGAGAAGGAGCAAAGTTTATGTTACCCTGTAAGATTGGAGATTGTGGGGGAAACTCTGAAGGTTTCTTGGTGTTCGTGCAGAAGGTTGTGCTAATAAGAAATAGTTTCATTGATTTCAGCTTAGAATTAATTCAAAATTATCTTGGCAATTGTTTTGTTGCATAAGCCTTCATGTAAATTCTACATATTACTGAAATATTTTTGTGGAGGAACTTTTAAAATTATAAATGTATCTATCCAGCTATGTAGCTTTTGTGCTTTAAGGCTTTAGTAAACCAGGTATTAAATGCTATGACTTGTCTTCCGTAAAAAGTAAATGGGAAGCTTAGCAGTTTCGCAGAGTCACCTAGGAGTCGTGCTCTACTGGGGAGCCTTAAAGGGACTCTAACAGTACCATTTGAGAAAATGTCATCTCTTGTTCCTGTGTAAATCATATTGCAGTGCTTGGAAAAGAAAGTGGAGCATGTAAGACACTAAAGCTGATAAATAGTGCAATTTATTCTTATTATGCCATGCTTTACATTCTATATATTTTGCAGCTGTTAGAAGTAATCTGTCTGTAGCAGTCCCAACATGTAAATGGTAATCATCATTAAATAATACTTTCTTTCACTACTTAACTGTAGCTGGATTTTTTTTAAAAGATCCTAAGTGAGTTCAGTAACCAGATCCCATTAAAATTAATACTACTTTGTTCATCTGAGGTATACAGGTTCTTCTAAAAATCCTAGTCTAGGTTACTTTTAGGAACTTGAAAGTAGATGCGTGATTATGTGGATATGATAGTAATGATCAATAGTTTAGGTTTGAAATCTAGGAATTGATTTTTACTAGAAGTCTCAAATTGAGTTGGAAAATTAAGAAATCTTTGCTAAGACAACTTCTATAATGATGTAGTTGAGCCATAATCCCCAACATACTCTGGGTGCTGGTTTTATTTATTTTTGCTGCATTTTAATCTGTTTAATCAGTTTCTTCAAATGTGAATCACACATACCCTTTCAGCCCAATTTTAAGGTTGAGGGGAACCAAGGAAACTAGATATGTGACTAAATGTCATTTAATGAAAAGCATCTGTGGTTTAAGGCATGGCTTCTCTTACTAGATTCAGTAAACTGTTTCTGATGGAGGTGGCTCTAGTAGCTCTTGGGGGGAGGGGAAAAAACACAATTACTCCTTTTGGTGTTCTGATATCAGTTTGGGTTTTTATAAGCTTTGCTTTTTACTTTAATAATTTCTTTCATAGAAGTGTCAAAGTAGAATCCTGTTTAATTAAAACAGTTTATTAGCAGCAAACCGTAACTGGTAAAAGAGCAGTAAATATCGCTCCTTTGTGACTTCTCTAAACAGCTTGTCTTTCGGTGGAAGCTTATGTAAAAAGTAGAAAAATGAAGTTTTGTCTTTAAAGGTCATTAGAATATCAGCGTGTTATGATAAAAAAAAAAAAAAAGTACTTTCAGAAAAAAGTCTTTGTTTGAAAGTTGTAATTATAGAAATTAAACAGTAAACATGTCTATAGTCCTCTAAAGCATTAATATTATTAGCATGTATTACCAATCCAAACAAGTTAAATAATACACTTAAAAGCATAGAAATAATGGTTCACTGTGGATTTTTGGGGAGGAGAATCTTTTTTCAAATTATCCTTTCAGTGCTCCTCTATACATAGCTTCACACTTTACTATCGGGCCATCCTTTAGATGTCTAACTAATTAGACCAGTTCTTTTCCTGGCTTTGACTTCAGGCATATGGCTACACTCCCTTAACTCTGTTTGGTTTTGTGTTTCTGGTGATAAAAGTTTCTTTTCCTCAAAAAAACATGGTTGTGCTGCATTTCTGGCAGAGAACAATAGCTGTCCTGTGTGGCACATAATTCACAGGTAAGAGAGACAAACAATGGCACCATCTAGAAAGCATGGCTGACTTAAAGGAGTTTTCCATTGAGTTTCTTGGAAAAGAGAGATTGATACAGGTGACTATTCCTACACTTGATCAGTGTTTGTTGATTCAGAAGAATAAGAAGATCTGATCATGATTTACATCTCAATTCCTTTTCCTACGAGAAGTACTTGGTGTTACAGTGCAGGGCCCTCCTTTTCTCTTGATGACCGAAGTGTGGCATCTTAGGGATGCTAACCAGAGCATGGCTTTCCTGTCCTTTTTTGTAGATTTTAGTTCTGCACAGTTGCACAAGGGAGAAGAATGTCTTAAAACCAGAGTATCATCCTGCTTGGAGAGTGCTCATAATCCTGAAGGATCTGATGTAAGTGAAATTGCCTCTCGTCTCAGTAATGAGCACCTTCCTCAAGCACACTTCTTCGGTACATAAATCTATCCACACTTGCTTTTGGAAGTAGTCTCCTAGGTCTTCTGTAGACTCTCCACCACCTTCCAGAATCTTTGCTATACATTGTGTTCTGCTGCCTTGTCTCAAATACATTGCTTTTGGAAAACCATTGCAACCGGTATTTCTGAATCCTTGCTGAGTCCTGCAGCCTCCTCCAAAAGATGTTCTGGGAAAAGAATTCATAAAATGCTATACGAACCAGTCTGTCACTTTAGGCCTCTGCAGTTAACATCCAGACCTTGCACTCACAACTATGGGAAGATGTACAAAGAGTACCTTTGGTTGCTTCTATATTCTATGCACACTCAACAGTCTTATGTGTTGGCTTGCACAAAAGCCTCTGCTCTGTTACTTGCTGATTATCTTGTCTTCCTTCTTTAGGTAAACCAGTTGGTTTTTTTTTTACTCTTGAGATACCACTTCTTCCCAGTAGGCCAGAGACACTGTCAGTTCAGTGCAGACTTCTGTCTGTCCATATGTCCAAAGATCCTCAGAGAAGCACTGTCTCCAAAAAAAGATAAAGCATCACATTTTTTCCTTGTCTGAATGATAAGCTTGTAGAAGATGACTCTTAGCTTTTTGCAAAGGATGTGGTTGATCCTGCTTTAAACATTATATCTCCACTAAATTGCAGGATGAAATTTACAAAAATATTATCCGTTTCCTACTTACCATGCAGAATTCACAGAGCAATGTTGGACTTCTCAGAGATTATGCTGTTTCCTTCTTGGAGCAAATTTCATCCATTGAACATAAATGGAATCTTTCAGTAATACTGGCAGCTGTTCTGACCCTGAGACCCAGGTCTCTTGGCACCCGTGTGCTTAGATGACCTCAGATGCCAGATTTTGAGTGATTTATGAAGGAACAGTCAACCTTCCAAGTTTTCACATCTCTTGCAAATCCTAGACAGTGTTTGTAAAGGGATGCTATTTTGTCTTTCCTCTTTGTGCAAAGGATAATTATTGCCTCTGATGGGTGAACCTCACTCAAGATCAAATGATACAAGTCTGTAGATCACAAACCAGTACAGGCCGTACATCCAGATCCTGGATCTGGGGACTCTCATGGGTGTCTTCCAGATGCTTTCACTGGACAATATAAGCTGGCAGTAATGGAAAATGCAGCAATGATGGTTTCATGTCAGGAATAATTAGATAGTGGAAGATCCTTCAAAATATGCAAATAATCAGTCGGCACCAGTTGTCCTGACTATCCTTTTGATTTCTCAGCAGTCCTTTGGAAGTTAAAAAGAAAAGCCGCTCAATGGCCATTCATACTGTTCTCCAATGCCAATCAGGTTCATGTCTGATCCAATTTTTTTAATACTGACTCTCTTGCTCTTAGGAATGACTTGGGCATTTAAGATAAAGATGGCGTTTCTTGCTGCAGCATAGCTCAGCTGATTTTCGTTTCTGAAGTGTCATACTAGCCATACAGTGTCATACAGAAAGGAGCTGACCTTTTTCGCAGAGAGAAAAATGTACCAAAATTGAAATATGTTATTAATTTGATTGAATTTTTAATCCTAAA
This sequence comes from Fulmarus glacialis, assembly GCF_000690835.1. Lineage (NCBI taxonomy): Eukaryota > Metazoa > Chordata > Aves > Procellariiformes > Procellariidae > Fulmarus > Fulmarus glacialis. Next base: position 3,646 of record NW_009203219.1, on the reverse strand, counting down.
AGAATTATTTCATTGTAAGACTTCTGAAGATTTTCCTGACTGTTTTAAAAAATAGAGATGGCTCTAAATGTGTTCTGAAGTTTGTAGTTCCCAAGACCATATGTCTCTTCTGCATTACATAGTTAATGAAAAGTTACAGGAAAGTAGTGTTCTTTGGAGGAGATAATTCATTAGGAACTTTAGTATGCTTCATCCTTATGCTATTTAACTTTAGTTTCCGGAGATTACATGAGAGAGTTTTCCTTTACAGACAATTTTCTAAAGACAACTTCCTGGAGAAAGTTTTCTATTGCAAAATAGAATTTCCAAAATAGTTTACATTCATGTCAGTAGATTCAGATTTTTGAGCAAATATCTTTACCAAATGTTGGGTTTACTATGATAATTCTATGGAGAACTTTCCCCAGAAATGACTGCTTACCACTACCTTACCACGAAATGTTTTCAGACTTTGTATTCTGAGTCTTAAAACTGTGGAGGGATAGTTAATTTATCTTACAATATCAGTACTGCTAATTACATCTCTGTATCAAAACTCTTGATTAAAAATTCTTATTAATCTGTATTAATTTCTTTGTAATGGCAAGTGTTTGAGATCAAATGTACTGCACTGTAAAACATACAAGAAGTTTGTGGTAGGGAATAGAGTAAATGGCATTTCTCTGATTGCTGCTGTCATATGGTATGGTACATGTTTGCACTTAATTTAATATGTATTTTGTAATGCAATGGAGATTTAGGCCAATGCACTCTCCTGTGAATCAGGAAATTGTTATAGGTTTTCTTTACAGTTTTTCTTTATAGCAGATGTTTCTACCCTCCAAAAATTAGTCTTTGTAAGTAGGTATTGGAAGAAGCAGCAAGAAATCTTTCAGGTATGCGAGTATAAATGTGTTCAAACTAAAAAGCGCAAAGAAAACTGTTGAATACCACCTTTGAAGATCTTTCTTGTTTAGAATGCTTAATTATATTTTAGACACTAATTTTTTTGCAGTACACTTCTTTGAAGGTTATCCTTATAAGTCTTAGACTGTTGAAATAAGAGCTTCCAGAATGGTTAAAACTGGGGGCACAGATGGTAATAAAAGTGACTTGAACCTTTTTAGTAAATGGATAATCTACTTTAATCATCAAAACTAAAGCAAACCCAGATTTTTTTGTTGTTGATTGGTGGCTCATGGGGTAACCAAAGGAAAAAGAACAAACTGACTGCAATACAAAATATGAAGCCATATAGTGATTTCAGACACTGTCCAGGTGGGCTGATTAACTGTTTACAAATACGAAGCAACGTGAGGAAGTGTGGGTGGTAATCGCTGTCTTAACATGACAGTAAGGAAAATGGAACTTTCTGTGCACGAGCTGCCAAATATAAGCGTATAGTCTTCAACCTAGAAAATGATCAGAAACCCCCAAATGAAAATGAAATTCTGTCCTTATTAAAATATTAAGTAATAACACCAGGCACTAATTCTTACGTGGTTTAAATGAAGACAAATGATATTTCTATAGTTGAAGTTTGATGTCGAGCTGTTCTTAGGGAGGGTAGAAGTGGCACTCATTCAGTACAAGAATTTGTATGCGGTACTTGGGAACATAATACATTTAATATGCGTAGTTGGAGTCTCACATGTAATATGCTTGTAAACTTCAATATCTGTCTAACGTGCTGAAGAGAAATTTCATACAAAATTAAATTAACAAAATTAAGCTTAACAGAGGTGCTTTCTTATATGGGCTTCTGCATTATTGCTCCTGTTCAGAAGAGTTGATCTGTTCTGGTTGTAGTACTTACACTGTATGTAGAGGAATACGTGCAGTATTTGATGCTACGGTATAGGTATGCATTGAATGTTTTACAGGCATATGAAGATATGTAACAGACTTCTAGAACACCAACAGGCACTTAAGAAAAAAATGAATATAATTTGGGCAAGCATAATTAATACATCAGTATAGTTTTATCTCAAATGCTCCTTACATCTCAGATTAAAGTACATTACTTTAGATTGTTTGTACCTGTTCTTTGATACTAGTCCTGACTTCACTAGCAACCTTATAAAACACAGAATGAATTGCATGTAGAGGTCAGATGGAGCAATATATTGGAGTTACTTTTTTTTTTTCTTTTTCTTTCTCTTTTCTGTTGATAGAAGTTGTAGACTCAGCTTCACTAATTGGGCCAGATGGGTCCAACTGCTTTCTTAGATGAGTCAGCCTACACTTAAAAGATGTTTTTAACAATACGGCTGTATTTCATTAGAAATGTTTCATGATAAAATTGTCTTTGGGTTTTTTGTTTGCCATTGCATATAGGATTTTAGAACTGAATCTGTTCTTAAAAATGCAGTAAGTTTAGAATATCTCAGTAAATTTTTGAATGAAAGTTACTGAAAGTTTAACTTTCTCAAATGTTATGAATCGAGCTAATATGGAATTTAAAATCATACTTTGAGAAAACAAATATGAGATGGTAGCTATTATGACATTTTAGATGAAAAGGGAAAGCAGACAGTATGTTTTGAAATTAAATGCATTGCTTGATGTCTCTCTAATGTTTTAAAAGTTGGCTTTGCTTCCATTTTGCGTAACTTTCTAAGAATGTGTCTATTTTTGTACATTTAGTTCATTACTAGTTCTAGTTTTCATCTGGAGAAAGGAAGAAAAGTTGTTGTGATGTTTACTGTAGGTGTTCTTACTCTTAAAGAAATGGCAATATGACCAAAACGAAGTTGTTCCTAGAAGAGGTCAAAAGTTCATCCTTGTACTTCAGTTTTATGAGTAAAAGGATGGTAGTTCTTAGTCCTGTATTTTACAGAAAAGGCCTGTCTTTTTCCGGCTACATTTCAGATTTTTCTCTTTCAAAACACTGTCTTCACCAATGGTCATAATTTTTCCTGCAACAGTTTATTGCATTTTTCCTGCAACAGCTTATTATGTGTATGTGTATGTGTAACCCTGTTAGGCTCACACCTGTTGTTTCCTTCCTTGCTGTCATCTTGTCCTGGGCATGTATCTGAAACAGCTTTTAGACTTATGTTCTGTGTTCCCTGAGATGACTCAGAGAGCATCGAGTCTAATTGATTTCATCTCATCAGTGAAATATTTAGTGACGCCACACCATTCTTTTCACATAGCTTTGACTTCGTGCTTCTACATTTTCTTAAGCTTTTTGGAGACATATTGCTGTTGTTTGTCTTGATTGCCATACAGCCCTAGATATACTGGACATATTACAGTTATCTTTCTTGTGATGAATACCTATTGAACTTAAACATTTACAGCTAAATTGAATATTTCTTCTATGACACCTCAGCTCATTGTTCCAAAATTGCAACACTTTTGTTTAAAAAAAAGACAATAAATGTATACATGCATCCTGAGGATTTAAAAGCTACTCCAGCAGTTGTAGTATGAAAATACTTCATTTCACTGCAACAGTGTTTTCTGATGTGAAACTGTCAAAACACTTTGAATTGTAAAAGTATGTTCTTTGCTTATGGCAGTAAATGGAGGCCTCTGAGTGGAAGCTGACAACACGTTTTTTTCAGCTGAAATGTCTGAATGAAATGTGATGATAAATACAAGAATAGCCAGCATTGTGTAAACAAAGCTAGGGAGATATATATATATAGAGATATATATA
>NW_009203218.1:419-8750 GCF_000690835.1 Fulmarus glacialis | reverse complement strand
CTTCCGATTCTCTCCCCGTCCTCCTGGGGGTGGGGTGGGGAGAGTGAGCGAGCAGCTGCGTGGTATTTGGCTGCCTGGCAAGTTAAACCACAACAATTTTGGATTTACCTCTTGTCAAAACTGGCATGCTTTCCCTAAATATTTTTATTTTTAATGAATTGGGGGGTTCTGACAAAAACACATTTTGCTGAAACATGACAAACCCTATACAAACCTAGTGTTTTAGAGAAACGAAAGCCTGCAAGGACACTTAGTGAAAGACACAGTCTCAATGTTTAGCAGTGATTTTAAAAAAGCAAGTGAGACCAAAGGCTACATTAAAATTGAATGAAGAATCCTTTACAAAATATTAAGGCAACTATAGGACTCACTTGCATTCACTCACCTTGTATACTGCATTCAGGTTTGATCACTTTGTCATAAAAAGTAAGTGAAAGAAATAAAAAGGTCCTAAGAAGGGCAACATAAAAGATGAGAAACATGGGTGGTGGGGAGGAGGGTTTCCATGAAAGAGAATTAACAGAACAGAGCTGATTAAGTTTGGATAGAAGGGTAACAGGAAAGATGTTAGTGACAAAAAAAATACAATAAAGGAGATAAGATCAACCTGGAGCTTCTCTAAGAGCTTTTTTGCTTATTCCATTTCAGAAGTCTGAAATGGCAGGGGGTGTAGGCAGAGAGACGAGGGTTGTATTTTGGCATACAAATTTGTACCAGGATATTTTTTGAGACATACACATTTGAATGTTAAAAGAAAAATTATGATGATCTGTAAAAGTCAGTCATTTTGACACACAAGCCACAACTTTCCCTGAGAACTTTCTTTCAAAGAAATGAATAAGCTTTCTCTTATTCCATTTAAAAAACTAAGACATGTTCTTAATATAAAAAGCTAAGCAATTTTTTTAGAAAACTCTGTGGTTTTTCTCATCCCAGGTTTATGCTCTCAATGGGTTAAATCAAAATCCTCTCTTGTCTCAGGTGGCATTCCCTAGAGTTTATGTGCATTTTTAGAGACATCTATGTGACCTCTGCATGTTAGACAGCACTAAAACAGTTTCCTTGCAGAACTCAAAACCAGTTGGTATCATACAGGCCTGAAACTGCTGTAATTTTGTATAGCAGGTACCAAGGGCAGCTCTAGGGATAAGCAAAAAAAGAAGTTGTATAGAGCAACAGACTTGCTGAGGAAGCAGCAAATCTTCTTTCCTTCTCTTTGCAAGAGTGCAGGAAAATCAGATTAGATTAGATGCCACTACCAATGGTAGTGGAAGAGGAGGTTCAGCAAACACAGGATGATAATTGCTTTTTGGATGAGTAGTTTGAACCTGCACCAGGAAATATTGCTGTTTCCACCCTTCTCATGCTCTGGTGACAAGAGGACCAGAAAGATCTATATCCCAGATTTTTTCCTAGATACTGGCTTTAGTTGTACCACCTCCTTCCGTTTCTCCACTTCTTGTGGTCTAGCTCTGTCCTGACCCTTGAGATGACCAAATTCAATATTTCCTACCCTGCTGAGAAGTGTTGAGCCAGGCCCGCAGATGTGGCTTCCACACGTGTCAGAGACTGCTACTTCCATAGCACGGATGTCATTTTGTGAGGACAAAGCTGATGCAATCCCATCAAGTGAGCACTCTTGCAATTGGCCTCTCTTTTAGAGACTGTCAATTTGTTTTCAGTGGGTTCTTTTCCTTTTAATGAGGAATAACTTGAACTTAAAGTAGGAGGATTTGTTCTTTGCTAGCCTGATGCAACAACCAGTAAAATAAATAGACTGTCATTAACTTCATAAACTCTGGATTGAGCCCTCTGTATGGAAAAACTCCATCAGCTAAATTAACTTGGTCTCTGCAATGTCAAAAAAGTGAGAATTCAGTGTGGTCAGTGGGTGGAGGGCTGGTACTGTATCTTTCAGTGAGGAAATTTGGTGTGGGCGTAGGATGAGAAAGCGGGTTTTAAGGTCAAGCACAGGACTTTTTTTTAGAGCAAGTAGACATGCAAACTGTTGAACATTGACAGCACTCTTTTAATCTTTTTTAATGGCTCATATGTTCTCAAGGCTAGTGATGAAAACCTAGAGTTCAGCAATATCAGCTATTTTCCTGCCAGTCATACTCCCACCTCCAAAAATGAATGTAGTATATGTCAGTTTTTGCTGCCATCGGTTTTGAACTCAGATAATTTTATCAGTGTTGGTACAGAGCCACCCTGAGAAGAGAAAATGCCAAATGCAACATTTCCTTTGCTGTAGGTAGAGTCCGTCCGCCTTCAGAAGGCAATATCACAACAGGCTTCACTCACAAGTTCTCTTTGTATTTATGACAGTGAAAAGGGTTTCAAAAAATAAAGCTTCAGTTTATTTAAAAAAAATAAACCTTCATAACTGATGAGCTGTCTTGGGAGACTCAACTCTCTCCACCTCCACTACAGATGAAATTAAAACCAACAAACTTTAAATGGGTATATGTATTTATACTGTGTATGATTAACTCTCCAGGAAGGAGTCTACTGCTGCAGGAATTAATTGAGGAACCATTTAGCAAGATTTGAAAAAAGGGTTAGATAAGTACGAACAAGAATAGCAGTTTTATAGTTGTGTTATCTTGGTTAGGCAGGGATTACAAGGCCTGCCAGTTTTCTTGCTTTAGAACATAAACCGAGCACTACCTTGATTTGAGAAATGATCTCCTGTTATCTTATGGGACATGATGCTGAGTATTTCTTGCAGGGTGCTTTTGCAGACAAAAGCAAAGCCTTGTTATAAAGGTCAGTGACAGAGCTGCTGACTGCAACTCTAAATCAGGAATCGCTTCACTGAAGTTTGTGGGTTCCATGGCCAATGTGGGATCCATCCCAAAGCCTGGTGTATCTAAACCAGATAAAATATAACATTTCCATTATGATGATATCTGGTCTCTTTGCTCATCTCCTTCTCTCACGTCCTCATATATAAGATTAGATAAGACTTTTGGACATTTCCAATAACTCATAACCTTTCTAAGTTAGAAATTTTACTTCATTTTGGAAATAAAAATAATTTTAAAGTAATTTGAAAAACAAACAAACAAAAAGGTTATGCTCCCATCTGTACCAATGCTGAAAATTCAGCTATATATTTTCCCTTAAGAAGTTATCACCTCTGAGAGCTCAGTATATTGCCACAAACTATCTACAAGTCTCTTATGGTGCTTTACAAAAACACTTTCAAACACTGAGCAGCAGCTGGGAGTGATTCAAAGCTTCCAACAGAGTTCATGACAGATATGAAGGAACTGAAGAGAAAAGAAATGGAAAGACACTGGCAGTTTGTGACCAACATGGGAGAGAGAACCAGGAGGCATTCAGCATGGTTAGGAACATTGAATTATTATGGCTTAGAAAGTCAGATTCCAGTGAAGTCGCTACTTGTCAGTTTTGGAGAAAAGCAAGTCAAAGAGCCCGGCAAACACAACCAACTGTTTGGGACAAGTCTTAGTTTCTGATTTGCATGCTGCAAGAGAGCCTGCAACACTTCTTCCACCCAGCCTTGGCAAATAGAAAGCATAACAAAGGCTTTGATGCACAAAACAAGCTGTGGTAGAGATTGGGAAAATTGTGATTATGTATGATCGTTGAGAAGACAGCACTTATCTTTAATATGATTTTGTATTAGGACTAATGTGAAACAAAGGGATTGTTCCAGATTATAGTCTGTGCTGACTGATTATCTGCTCTGTGAACCTTCAGTCACAGATAATGCGTCTAACAGCTCTGCAAACTGTAGTCTCCATAAATCCCATCTCTCTCTTTTTCACATTACTAGCTCTTTTCCCTCAAACAGCTCATCTTTTTTGGCTGCTGAGGTACCTTTGTGCTAGCTTAGATGATAAATCACCATAGGTGAAAGACTGAATACGTTACCTGGCCTTTTGCTTGGCTTTTGACAGAGGCTGTGCTAAGGGTAGCAAATGTCAACTACTGGAAATGGCACCTGAATGCTGAAAGGAATCCAGTTTTCTTCATTTCATTTTTCTTAAAAGCCCATGGAATAGGGTTATGCACATAAGACATGGGCAATTGCTATTAACTGAGGCTATTAGCTCAGATGTTAAAGTCCTCCTCTTAATTTGGACTAAATTAAACTACATTTGGATACTTCCATGAAACAGCAACACTAGAAATCTAGTTACCTCACTTTCCTTGATAGTTAGTGGAGAAAAACCACCACAAAACTCAGACATCCTCTGAAGTTGCCTGTATTTTTCTATTAATCACAGAATCACAGCATGGCTGAGATTAACAGGCACCTCTGGAGATGGTCTCCTCCAAATCCCTGCTCAAAGCGGGTTAACCTACAGCAGGTTGCTCAGGTTTGTGTCCAGTTGAGTTCTGAATATCTCCAAGGATGGAGATCCCACAATCTCCCTGGGCAACCTGTTCCACTGCTCCACCACCCTCATTCATTTTTATGTAATGTGTATCCTTAATATTGTACAGAAACATAGGTTGATTAAGCTTGCAAATTAATACTTGAGTAGAACATCTCAGCTAAGACAGGCTTAACATATGTGAATTAGTGACTCCCTAAAAACTATCAATACTTTTTTTTTACTACAAATGTCTATGTGATTTCAATATTTGTAAACAAAGAGAACAAAGTTTATGGGATGAAACAATATTTTTACCTAAATCAAATGTTGTACTTGAAAAAAAGATGTGTGTCATGCTCATATTACTTCCTGTCCTTGCGTGATCACATCCTTGACTCTTTTCTTACAGCTTCAGCTTTTACAACAACAAAAAAAGGCTACTTCTTTTTATAAATCTTCTAATATCATTTGATTGTCAAGGCTGTAGCCACACCACTATTACTAGGAAGAAAATTATTTAATTATTTTTTTCTTACTCTCCCTTAGGTCCCTTGTTTTTGTCTTCCAACCCATTTGCTGGAAGGAGTTGGAGAAGGTCCAACAATGTGAGCAATGCATATGTTGGGTTAGCGAAGTTCAGCTGATAAACTATCAGAGGATTCATGGTTGTTGTGGCAATTAGCGTTCCTTATGTAGTGTGGCGTGAGTTCTGGTTTTGTTCCATATGCAACCATGGATTCTTCGATCTGGAAAGGATCTCAAGAGGATTTCTAGAAAATTCATTTTCCTGAGATAAAATGAATCATATTTATATTCTGTCTGACAGCTGCTTTCCTAGCTTGTTTTTAAAACCTCTTACAGAGGTGGGTGAAGACTGTAAGCAACTGAGAAAACATCTTCTTTGTTTCACTAACATTGTTGTTTGAAAGCTTTTCTTCACATTAAATTTTAATCTTTGTTGTTGTAATTAAATGTCCATTAGGACTTGTCCTGACTTCCACGGCAGTGAAGAACAGTTGAAGAACAAGTTTTTCACTTTAACTTTGTAGCATCTGTCTATCTATCTTTTTAATATTATCAGGTACCCATCTCCTTCTGCTCTTCTTTTAGACCCAGTTTAATCAGTCTTTCCCTGTAGATTGTGGGGTTTTAACCTTCTGATCATTCTCATAGCTTTTCTTTGAAATTTATCTAACCGAATCCAATGATTTAATGCTCACTGGGATCTGGAACATGGTACATATTGGTTACTCATATTCTATGATGTCTGTTATCTTTTGGGTGATTTTTTTCCTAGATGTTATTTATAAAAACTATTCTTTTGTTCCTGCCTGAAATTTCAGGAATTTCACTAAGCACTTACATGCTTAGTGACCTTAACAGGCTGAAATAATAGCGCTGCATGAGTGTGCGTGATTATTGTCATCCAACAGTCAGGTAGTAAAAGAATTCATTTCTTTTGGAGATTTGAGGTTTATTCCTTCAGATCACCCCAGTATCTAGTCATGAAGTGAGCAGTAAGTCATAGTAGCCAGCCAGCCAGCTTGCACAGAATGGAAAAGTTGAGGTTTCTCGGGAAGGTTTTTCATAAATGATGGGCTGCATTGAAGGCACCTCTCTCATAGGAATCACCAGATGTACGAATCAAATAGGAAACTTCCAAATATGAATTAAGATTAAAATGTTAAAATCCATGTGTAAGAAAAGATATAGAAATTAGTAAGGTTATCACTCTAAATTCTAAATTAAAACTAAATTCTTAAAAAAAATGTTTGCTTTTGGCAAAAGGATGCATGAGAATGGGAAAGAAGAGGCACAGTCATTCTGATCTAACATCCCCACTACTCACATTTAGTGGCTTTGAAAATGGTGCTACAGCTGCTAGAGATAGGTACGGAATAACAGTGTCTTACATATTGCAGCCAGGTTAGAATGAAGCAGAAAATTTCCTGCCTTTACAATTTGCTTTTTTCTGTTAACTAAATAATTTAACTGTAAAAACTACATGTGTCATTAAGGAAATATTATTTAGATTTATGTATCACATTTCAAATTAGCGACTCTTCAGGGTATCTTGACCTAACTTGAATGATATAAAATTATATCCCTCCTATGCCTAAGAGTGCACCAATGCAATTCAGTGCAATCAACAATTATCAAAACAAGCTGGCCTTTCCCCCACGCAAGAACAGATATCTTCTGTGGAGTTGCCTGTTTTGATAATAAGCTAGATCATTACATGAGAACTTTACAGTTCTTATGAATTTATTCTTACTACTTCTCTGAGAAAAAAAGGATGTGTTCTTTTATTTCTAGCTTAAGATGTACCACTAGATACAGGCACACTATGCAACTTGTGTAGGGGAATGAATGAAATTTATGGTAGGATAGGCTATTGATTTTATGTTTGGGGACACCACTGTTAGAACTACAGTGTAACACTGGAAAATGATCTTAGCTATTCTCTGAATTCAAACCGTCTCCATGGCCTGAGCTGTAATCCAGAGCATCTTTTTTTCAAAAGCTTATGTGCAGAGTGAGGTCTGACTGTAAATCCCAATGCAACAAGTGATGTCAGAGTCCTTTTAGGAAGAACTACAGTCCTCTCTGCAAGGATGAACCCAAGTTATCTTCTCTCTCTGACATGACAGCAAGAAGAGATATCTAAAGACCCCAGGGCCATTCACACTGAGGTGTGAAGTGTTCCCTATAACTAAGTCTTCTCTTCATAGGAACAGCTATAGCATTGCCGCACAGCAACCAAAGATAAGCAGCGCAGAAAAGTGGTTATTTTAGTTCTGAAGCCACTAGGAGGAAAAGTGTATACCACAGAGTTCACAAAGCTTATTGATTACCCTTTTCTCCCCCACATCCAGTTCTGTGATATTTGAAGGCAAAGGAATTTTTATCCAGAAGTCATCCATTTGAAGGAGACCAAGATATCCAGAATTTGATTTTGAATGCAGGAAGAGAAATGGCCATACAGCCCAATACATAAAATTAATTGGTATAGCAGAAATGTCGTCCTATTATATATATTCTGTTACAAACAAGACTCTTCTTACACCTACCTCTGTATTGCCTCCTTGTTTTTCTCTATCCTTGAAAAATACTAGTTCAGTCATGATGCTGTCAAATCAGGAAGAACACATTTGTTCTTACTCAGAAGGGGCAAAAGGAGTATCGTGGCACTAAAATAAGATGGATTAAGTTGACCAGGAGCACCGTGAACATGGCGGGCAAACAGGGCGTGGCGCGGCACTTTGTGCAGCAGTTTGGGCAGAAGGGCCTGCAGGAAGGGCCTGCATGAAGGGCTTGCATGAAGGGCGCTGAAGCTCTACCAGCTCGACCAGGGAGCAATGGTATCCACCCGGCAGAAAGCCATGGCCTCTCCAAGCTCTGTACCCACCACGACTGACGCAGCTTCCCAGGCAGAGCTCCGGAGGGAACGCGCTGCCGCCCGGGTGCCAGCAGGGAGCACGCCTGTGGGAGGTGCGCCCAGGTAGAGGAGCTCCTCCGCTTAGTGACAGAGCTCCGGGAGGAGGTGAGTAGGTGGAGGAGTATCAGGGAGAGTGAGAGAGAGATAGACTGCTGGAATCGCACTCTACCTTCCCTGAGAGAGGCCCCACAGGCAGACAGGACTTGTGACACGGAGGATTCCCTATCCTCTCTCTGCCTGGCTGAACACAGCGACTTAAAGGACAGGGGGCAATGGTGACAAGCTCCTGCCCGGCGCAGCAGGCGCGTCTCCTCTGTGACTATCCCACCTCCCCAGCTGCCCTCGCATAATAGGTACGAGGTTCTGCAAGTGGACTTGAACAATGACGAGGACGATGGTTCATCTAGTTTGGAGGTGTTGCCGAGGTTAAGTCAGCCTACGTCCTGTGTCAAAACTGCTTCCATAAAGAAAAAAAGACAGGTCATTGTTATAAGAGACTCCCTTCTGAAGGGAACAGAAGGCCCAATATGCAGACCAGAA
>NW_009203218.1:0-265 GCF_000690835.1 Fulmarus glacialis | reverse complement strand
CTGCCTGCCGGGGGCCTGGGTTAAAGATGTGAAGAGAGAGCTTCCTACCCTAGTACGGCCCTCTGATTATTATCCATTATTGATTTTTTCAGGTAGGCAGCGATGAAGTTGCAACAAGTCGAAGGGCAATCAAGAGAGACTTCAGGGCCTTGGGACGACTGGTTAAGGGATCAGGAGCACAAGTAATGCTCTCCTCTATCCTTCCAGTTGCAGGAAATGATGAGAGAAGAGACAGAAAGAGACAGCAGATCAATACCTGGCTCCG
>NW_009203217.1:18176-24151 GCF_000690835.1 Fulmarus glacialis | reverse complement strand
GGATGGGAGCTCTGCTGCCAAAAAGCGGCAGGAACCTCCCTGTCAGCAGTGTCTCCGAAAGGTCTCCTCGTTCTAAAACGAGAGGAGAGCCTGCCTGGGGAGGCCGTTTAGCCAGGACAGCTGAGAATTCAGGGCCTGATCCAAAGCCCATTAAAATTAATGGAAAGGCTCCAACGAGCTGCAGGGACACATGGCACCGTGCCCCTCCTGACACAGCACATCTCCGGCTCTCCCCGGGGACGCTGCACGCACCTGGGGTCCCTCCTCAGGCCGTCGCTGTGGCACTCTCCCTTCATGCCCCACCTCGACCTGCACATCTCCTCCCCTCCGCCCTGCAGCAGCCAGGGGGGCCTTGGCCTTGTTCGGTGCCAGGCCTCAACAGGGTGGCCGGAGAGGGCACCCCTCAGCCCACGCCTCTGCCTGCAAACCTGTTTCTCTATGGCAAGCGGCATTTGCAGGATTGGCATGGAAAGGACATGTCAGGAACTCAGAGGCACTGAACGAGCAGGAGAAGTTAGCTGCAGGGAGGTATTAGCCGCCCTGTTTGTGGAAGGGGACTTTTTAAGCAAGGTGTGTCACAGCTTTCGAAATGTAGGAAGCTTTGGGTTCAGACAGCATGTCTTAGGTTTAATTGCAAGACACGGGTTTATAAATTGCTTTAAATTGATATTTGTGCTTACTTTGTACACAGTGCAGGAGGACAGCTTGGGTGTCAGGAAACTTGGGTACTATTCCTGGCTCCACCACAGACCTGATGTGTAACCTTGGGAGAGGAAGGATGGTCTTGTGGTCAAGGCGCTGCGGAGGGACTCAGGAGGGCCCCCTTCTATTTCCAGTGCTCCCTCCAGACTTCCTGTGCAACCTTGGACCTGTGTCACTTAATCTTTCCAGGACCTTAGGAAAATGGGGGCCTCCTGGTTGTGCTAAGAGGGAGAAGGTCATTTGTGCTTGGGAGAGGATACCGCGGTGGTGGGGAATGTTAAAATACCCTCCAAGGCGGGTAAGGCTGTTTCCTATCTCTGCATGTCAGATTGCTTGTCTGCGAGGTAGCGAGCTATTTTTGCAAAGTGCTTTCAGATGCTTGCATGGAATAAAGACCCCTATCACAATTGAAACATCCATCATCTCAGAGAGGATACACAAACCCTGCACTGGCAGCAAGGAGACAAACCGGCGGGGGGAGGGAGGCAGCTGCGGCGGTGTAAGTGTGTGCACAGTGTGTGCAGGGGGGACGTGGTGCAGTCGTGTGCCCACGGCCCAGAAAGGATGCCACACACGGCAGTGTTAACATGGGGGGCCACGGTGCCATCGGCCCCCTCTCACAGATCAGCACCTGCAATCAAGGTCTGTAGCCTGCTCTCTGCTGTAGCAGGCTCTCTTCCAGCAAAACAATTTTGCAGGTAGAGATACAGATTAAACTCATCTTGGGACTATGAGGGACAAGGAGGAAAGCTGCAGAAATGATACAGATGGGAATTCTCCACTGACAGACCCTGGGAAACCTCCCTATTGTAAGGGCCTAACATCCAAAGTCATATATTTCAAAGAAAATGACCTGAGAACTACTTCTAGGCCAAATCCCAAACTGAGTAGCAATCTCTCATGATGCCTGACATCTACTTGTGTCAGACTAATCAGGAGCCTCTCCATTCCCTTCCCTCCTCGGAAGCCACTTTTCTCACCTGGCTGTTAAGACCTGGCTTTCTGCCCGTGTCACTGATGCAAGTCAAAGAAATCAAAAGCCTGGCTGGAAAAGGCCCACTGAGGTGCACTACGAGGCAGATTTTGAGATGAAACATGGGGCCTACTGTTGTGAAAACGTGACGGCTGATCCTGCTGCTCTCAGTGAGGCAGAGGTGGACGACAGACCTACTGCTGTGGGGGGGGCCTGCTGCCTGGTCAGCGGGGCAGGGAGGCGGCGGAGATGGGGCTGGAAGTCACAGAATCCTCGTGACAGGTTGGCTTTTTTTCTTAGGGAGAAACATCCCTGGTCTTTTCTCCTGCTGCTGCGGCCTCATCTCCTGCACCAGTAAATTCAACACTGCTGGGGCTGCTCTCTGGCCCTGCAGCCAGTTGGTATGGATCAGTCTGCATCCATAGGGTTAAACTGTCTTACTCTCGCCCAAACTGACTGCTTACATCCACACTGTCTGTGGGGGATGGCTCCTGCTTTGTGCCTAGGAACAGCCTGGGACACTGCTAACTGTGGGGGCAAAAGCATGGCAGGGACATCTGTAGCAATGATACAGATGATTGCACTCCAGAGACCAGGAGCTGCTTAATTTCCCAGCACAGGTGTACCCAGAGCATCTAATGCCTTACTCCTTGGCATAGATGAGGAACGCTGTGTGTCAGCTGTGGGGGTAACTGTGAGGGTCGGTGCAGACTCATGTCACCTGCTAGGGGCAACTATGTAAACTGGCACTGCTTACTTTAAAGCCTGCTCTATGCATGGGTTATATATGACCAGGGTGATATTTTTCACGGTGTAAAACTATATGAGCTGAACAGCCAGTGTGGATGCAGATACACTGAAAGAAAGGTCATGTACATCAGTGCAGATACCGTCCCTTCCTTTGTTTATTTATCTAAACCGTGCTAGTAAAAGCAACTTTATACCACTTTGTTCTCCAGAGCATGGCTGTGCAGCTATAAAGATGCAGGTATAATTCAGAAAATACATGGCTGTTCGGACAAGGCTTGAGCGCTTACAGCTATGTGGGCTCAGGACTGCTTTTTAGTGTGTGTATCTCCACGGGGTAATTTCCCAGGGTGCTGAAGGCTGAGCAGGAGAAAGGATCAGGACGGGGGATGTCCTGTGTTCTCTTTGCAACATGAAACTGGAACTTTGTGAGGATAGCACTTTCTGTGGGGAAGGACAAGGCAGATAGACAACTCTGACTAGTCCTTAGTGCGGGGAGGACACGTGCTGCAGGACCATTTTTGCATCCAGCTCCCACCACTGCCAGGATGCGCTGGAGGCAGTTGATGATAATTTCCAATCAGAATTTTTAACTAGCAGAAAATTATGTTTTTCCACAACACTTCAAAGTCAGTATTTTTATGAAGGAGATTTTCAGTGGGAAAACTGTTTTTCAGCTATGGTAAACTGAAATACCCTCTTGAAAAGCTCTTAGGAGTTTCACTTTCTTCGTGAAGCAAGATAGCAAAATGACAAGTAAGTTCTTCCCGGCAGACAGCAAATTAGCTGAGAACTTCCTTCGTTTTTCTTTTTCATTTTTTTTTTCCAAAAATAGAATTGATCTGGGAGTTTTATCTCATTAAGAAGTTGTATATTTTACTTTTGATTTTGCTTTAGAATGTGAACATCTTTAAAGAGAAGTTCTCCCTCTCATCCCATTTTATGGCCCTAAGTAGCACTTCAGTGGCCTGAGGAAGGTTGTATTTAACACAAGCAAACTGCAGGATTTGGCCATATGTCAGAAAATACTTTTAATGGTAACCTGCATAAGGAAAAACTGGTATCCTCAAGAACAACTAATTACATGAGGCACAACGCATTATGAGATATGAAATCCTAGCATAAAAGGCTAATACTTTACCATTAATATAAATAACTTAAACCTCCTCAGAATGTTTTCAACGGTCAAAATACCTCAAGAGTCAAAATACCTCATCTACATTTAAAATAGAAATTGTACGGAGGAGAATCAGGCCTCCAACACATGGATCCCAGTTCTGCATCCAAGATAATTTGGCTATTACTTGTGAGCTTTCCTTTACTAGGTTTTCCATATATGCAAACGCGTGTGTTTACAAAGGCCACCTGTCTGAAAAATGTAAGCCCCTCGTTTCGATCTGGTTTTACCTTGGTTTGAATCAAAGGGCCCGTGGAATTCTCCATTGGCCCGCAGTGGTGATGGTTTGGCACAGCTGCTGCTGCTGCTGCTACTGCTGCGATTGCGAGCGTCTTTGGAAAAGTCAGGTGCCCGGCGCTCTAGCTCAAAACGAGTGGGATTGTTCAGAGCAAAAAAGTAACGTGGAAAGACTACATCTCATGCTTGTTGTAGCCTGTATCTTAATTTTCTTTCTTTCTGTATCAGTTTAAAGAAAGGAACTGTGAAAAATGTATGATGTTGTGTAAGTTCTTCTAATTGACTTCAGGAAGCGTTATCTGGAATGGCAGTTGTGAGCACACAAACTCAGCAGCAGACTTATCTGCGTTATCTAATTACCAGACTATGAAGTTCTGCTGACATTTCCTTTTGATAAATACAATACACTGCTTTCTTTATCTATCTGTATTAAAGAAACAATGTTCTCCTAAATCCAAGCTCATGCATGCTTTTTACTAAAACAACATTATAAACCCCAAGACTAACAGAAATGTTGCCACAATTTCAACTAAATGAAAACAGTGGCTTTCAGATGAAAAACATTATCTAACGGTGGTAGGAAACCACTACAAATCTCAATGTTTAAGCTGTGAATGAGCATGAAACAGATTTGACAGCTATTTATTAGGCAAAAAGAGAGAGCTGGAAAAAGAAAAAAGAAACAAAGAGCAGCAATATTGCAGGTATGCTTGCATTTCTTCACTGCTGCTGATGTGTTTAACTATGTGCAGAAATATAGAATCACAGAATAATTTAGGTTGGAAAAGACCTTTAAGATCATCGAGTCCAACAGTTAACCTAGCACTGCCAAGTCCACCACTAAACCATGTCCCAAAGTGCCACATCTACACCTCTTTTGTATTGTATATTATTCTATATTATATATTAGTGTTTACCATAAGATTTTCAAACCATGATTGCCAGAGCCAGCTGGACTTTCAGACCTCACTTCTGCATGTGCACAGGAGGGTTTTGGATGATCGTAGAAAGCAGGACCTCCCACACCAAGCTTTGGTGCTGGAAGCCTGCAGGTAATCGAAATAAAGGAAAGGTGCCTCTAAACAATGCTTGTTGCTGTTTGATCTCCTCTGTTTTCTTCTGCTACGCGAGAAGAGGTTTGGATGCCTCCTGTATGGGAAATGGAAGGGGCAAGAGGCAGCCAGGGGCTGTTGCAGGAAGAGGTGAGGCAGGGCATCGTTTTGCCTGGGGCTCCCCGCTCCTCCGGACGGCGGTAGGGAGCTGGGGGGGTCACAAGCCGTGATGGTGGGGGAAGGCGGGTGAGGAACCTCCTCACCAGCTCTGCGGGGGACTCTGTCTGGGCTTGATCTGAGCAGGGAGATGAAGGCTCCGACAGAAGACAAAACTGACACAGAAACATTGCAACACCTGTAGCACTGAAATCCCAGCTTGTAAGCCCTCTGAGTTTCCATTTGCCCCAGTGAGAATGAGGCACAGGGGGGCTGTGGTGGCTGGGAATCCTTTGGCACCTGTGCATACCCCACAGTCACTGTGTGCCCCTGCCCCTGTGACCAATTAACCAGGGCATACCAAAGATTAGAGGCCACGCAAGTATTCAGCAAAAGATATGGGATGTTCAGTGCTTTTTAAACCCACGTTTGGAATAAAGAAAGAACCCACAAGTGAAAAAGAAAAGCTGTGATACTACGCTGGGGTAAGCTGTAAACACACATTGTAGATCAAACGTAGCCACCAAGTTCTGGTGATGTTCCAAAAGGCACTTTTCTATCAGATAGATAGAAAAGATACCCATTTCTGTCAGAAATGCTAAAGGAAGTGTTAATGACGGGAATAAATAACAGGTGCTGGGAGCAGCTGTTCCTGATTAATGACTTGTCTTTTTTTAAATAGGTTTTCTGTTGGGGGAATCAGAAGTTTTCAGTAATGCTCTATTGTCAGACATTCGAGGAATGTTTTTTCTTTCTTCTAATAAAGTGCTCCCCCATTATTTTTAAGGCAAAACAGATTCAAGAATCAAGCTAAATTAATATTTGAGTTTCAGGCCATTGATACTTGAAGAAAATCCAAACTATAATGCTTCTCAATTGCACAAATGACTTGCTTTCTTTCCTTTCTTTCTTTCTGCCCATTTCCATCTTG
>NW_009203217.1:16023-18145 GCF_000690835.1 Fulmarus glacialis | reverse complement strand
CCCTCTTTCCGTTTTTTTTTTCTCTCTTGACCTCTCCATCTCCCTCTTGCTGTTGACCTGATGTATCTGGAGATGGTAGTTCCAATGCTGTGTATCTTTGGCCCTGAAGCTGTCTTTTTATAAGCATATGAGGGATGATCAGATTGAATGTTACAAAAAAGACTGGCACTGTTGCCATTTTTCAATGATGAAGTAATTTAAAAGTCATTGAGGACAGCTCAGTGAAAACATCTGCTCTGTGCCTTGGGGCCATCAGAGAAGCAAACAAAATAGTGTGATGGAAAACAATATGGAAAATACAGTAATAATTATAATTAATTTAATAATTTAATTTTTATATGCGTCTAAACCCACTTCAAAAACCATGGCAAGTACCATAATATCCCATTTTTCAGCACAAAAATGAAGGCACAGGGGCGTCTATCCTGGCCCCTTTGAAGTCAACGGCAATGCTGGTATTGACTCAGATGGAGCTAGGATTTCTTACAGAAATCTAGGTCACCCAATGCTGCCTTTCCAGTAGTCTAGAGCCCCATTTGCCTGCCTCCTAAAATGGACAGAAAGCCACAGTCAGTTCCCGTCTCTGCGTGTCAAAACAGGTAGGCTCAAAGCTGAATGGGCCGCAGAGATTGACAATGGAGGTGACAAGGCATATGGAAAGGCTTCCATGTCATGATAAAATGCTAGGGTTTCCTTACTGAAGGATAGGTAAAGATGGAACGTGACAATACATTGAGCAGTGAATTGGCTTCTCCTACTTGCTTACTGGAAAAGGCCAAACTAAGAGGACTTGAAACTACAACAGGTAGTTCACCAGTGGAATTTGGTGCCTATGAACAACTTTGATGTCATTTCAAGAGCTTAGCATGCTTTAGAAAAGCATTGTTGTTCATATCAATAGTGAGGATCTCTACAGCTACATTAGAGACGATAAGTAATAGAATACAAGCCTTAATATGCTGAAGCATAACATTACCATACCTAGGACATGTCATGTGTTACACACTCTTGCAAGGCTGGTTGCTGTCCTTACTGTTCATTAAAAATCTTTGCCTCTTTCTTTTAAAGTGACTATTTAAAACCATCACCAAAGACAAGATGCAGTATTAAATAAACACAGTGATTTGTTCTGGTTTAGAGACAGAGCTGAAGTGAAGAGTTGAGATTTGCTTCCCTGCTGTCTGGGAGTTTTCAGAAACTCTGAGTTATCTTCATCTGATGTTGGTTTTTCATTCATCTGAAGATAATGTTAAAAATAATGCTATCATGCTGACTTCCATGTACCAGGCTCCTTAATTATCTTTGCTCATATAAGGAAAACACGCTTATTTTGTCACGGAGCCATAACTGGGGAAGAACACAGCACTATTCTGTACAACACCAGTTACCTATGACAGTTTTGAAGAGAAAAGCAGATATAACTGTAAATATGAGGGGAAGAGGAGAAGGTTATGGTTAGGCAGAAGGTAATGGTCCTCACTGACATGGGTGACAAGGGCCACTAGCTTATGGTCTATGAGGATAAATCAGCCCCTGTTCTGCGCTGTGCGCAGCGGTACCCAGCAAGCGTGGTTCCAGGTGGAGCAGTGCCACTCGCTGCATTACCACTGCCGCCTCCTGAGCCCTGTGACACCAGGGTTGTGTGTGGAGCAGTCCCACTGCAACCCTGGCACTGTCTTGTGCCCTCAGCCCATTTGCAAGATGTAGAGATTGTAGTTCAAGGTAGCACAGACACGTGGCTATGGTCCCAAGCGATTCTAGAGCATCCGTGCACAGCAGTGTCTTTTTGTCACCCACCCACTGTATTTCTCATCTGTAACCACAACTAAGATTTTTTTTTTTTCAGCTGACATGACTGAAACAAAAAGTGTCTCTACATTTAGATTTGCTGATTGTTATGAACAAGCCACTTCACTGTGGTTCCGTGAAAACATCCTGGGCTAAAACAGTTTCTGAGAACATGAAATGCCAACCCTAATGGATCTGTTTGGTTTTGCATGCTAGTCATGACCATCCCTGACTGGTTTAAAGATCTTCAAGAAGTATTCCCTCTGCCCAAAGAAATCCATTCCACAGTTTTCAGCACCCCTCTCTGACAACCAGGATTTCAAATCCCTTTATC
>NW_009203217.1:0-15983 GCF_000690835.1 Fulmarus glacialis | reverse complement strand
GTTTCTTGCCAGCTGTTAAGGGACACATGCAAAAAAAAAAAGTCAGTGACATCTGGTCAGCACTGATATTTCCTAACAGAAGTATTTGTTTCGGGGTGGGGAAGGGGCGGTAGGGGTAAAGAGAAATACCATCTCCATGCACCCCTTTGCCCCCTTTTGAAAAGTGAAAGCGATAACATTGACCACAGCAACTGGCACAAAAATTGCAACTTACATCATGGGGGAACAGTGACATTACATTAGCCCATATTACACAATGGTTGAGCAGTTGCTTTCACACACTAAGCTTTCAACTTTAACTTTTTTTTTCCCTTAAGCTACACAATGGATTTTTTTGCTGAGTTGGAAAATATCAGGAGACAGGCAGAAAGCCTTCCTTTTGTTCCTTCATCCTGCCGAGCACCTCATCATAAAGATTTTTTCCCTTCTGTTCTGTTTTGCTTTCCCAACTTCCTTTCCCCTTTTCACCCTCCCCCACTTTTTTGTCAAATAAATGTGACTAATTAACAGCATGACTTCTTTCTACTGAATTGTAAAACTACCTCCTTTAACTTCATGAAGGTGATAACACTGCATCCTGGTTTGTTCTTGGGAAGTAGACTTGTAAACTACCTTCTAAGTACTTTGCTTCAAGTGATGGTTTTCTTGGGCCTCAGACTGGAAGACAAGTTGACTTTAGTTCAAGAGTAACTTCAGTGCTCTCATTCTCTTTTGGGCCTTTTCACGGAAGTACACCCAGCTCAAGTCAGTAGATAATAGAAATCCCAGAATGGAAACACATAAAAAAAGTTGTTTCCTGGGGTCAACAAAGGACAGGAAAAGAGCCAACAATTACTTAAATAAACAGTATTCAGAGAAACAAAAAAAAAAAACCACCCACAAAACATGCCTGTACAAACTGAGTTACATATGAGGGGAGCAATGGTTTAAAGCAACCCAGTGCTCATTCTGCTCAAGTTCAATACTGTTAGGAAAAGGAAATAAAAACCAAATAAAATTCGGAGGGCACTTACTCTCAGGAAAACATCTTTTTCCCCCCTTCTCACCTGATAATAATACTCTGCTCTTATATAACACTTTTCATCCTAAGAGCAGTAATGACTGCAGGATGGACATTTCCTGGGGATTAATGACTAGCTGAAGGTTAACGATTTTCTGCTGCACCTCAAACCAACAGCTTCTCCTGACTTGTCTGTAACTCTTCAAAAATAATCCCTACACCTCAGCCACTACTGCTTGTTAAGATTAGGAATACAAGAGTGGTAGAATAATTGTGAGTTTTGTACCATATAGTTATCTTAGAAGAAGCATGGCAGGAAAGAAAGTAGAGAGATGAATAATGTCTTTAAGCTGCAAGAGGAAGATGCAACATGGGGAATTCAGTATTTGCTTACTAATGACTACTGCTTACTGTCAACATGGCAAAAATCAACCATGCTAGCAATCGCTCTAGGCATTTTTGGCTTCTCGGAGAAACCATAGGGCAACTGCAGGGGAGAACAGTCAAGCGAATTTGCCCCGGTGGGAGAAAATGCTTTGCCTTCATATCCAGAAAGCTCAAGGAAAAATCCAGGCTCGACCACAGGCAGGTGATTTGTGAATTCAAAGTGTCGGAAGCTATTTGCTCCCCAGCACTGGCTCAGCTGGCAGAAGAAGCTGTCCTCTGAGAGTTTCCTGGCTGGTAAAATTTAATGTTCTTTTGCAGAAATCAGTATGAAGGCAGAAGACGGGAGCATGGACTCTGAGAAATTTGTGAGAATGGTGGGTCTGGCCCTTCTCGAGTCCCTGCATAAGGAAGGACATGTGAGGACGTGCTATTTATTTTCTTCATTCCTTTGGGCTGTGCCTCCTACATTTCCCTCTGCCCTTTGGTGTTAAGAGACTGGCTTTCTGCCCACAAGGTGGGTGAGGTGCTCTGAGACAACCCATCTGATACGGTAGACCTAGAGTCTCCGCTAAAGGAAGGAGCCGTAACTCTCTTGAATAGCTATTTCCAGAAACACAAAACCTATCAGAATACATGTCAGGATCAGCTGAACCACTCAATTCTATCTAATCTGCTTCTTCCTAACCGTAATCTCTTCTTGGAAATGTGAGTTCAAATGGGTAAGGCATTTAAGGCCAAGTGAGAAGAGGTATACTTGTGCCTCCAGTTTGCTATGGTACCACTTTTTACCTTGTGAAGCCTTGTGGGTGAAATTCATGTCTTGCAGAAGATCAGTAAAAAGCCATAGGTCCTTAGGATTTGAGTCCTCAAAACAAGACTTCACTGGCACACTGGTTTGTTCTGGCTGTATGTGCAGAGGCTGTCTTTGCTCTATTAGAAAAAGCCAGTGCTTTCTGAATCAGCATCAAAAGGTCCATGAAAAAGTCCCCCTTGACTCTTAGTATTTGGAATGACCTATTTTAAAAAAAAATCTATTTATTAAAACACCTGGAAATAAAGAAATGAAGCAATACAACTAATGAGAATACTTCAGTTAGGGAGAGACTATATATATATATATATTTATCTACGTCTATATCCGTATCTATATCTCTCCATCTCCAGACATGCACACATACACCACACACATCACCATATTCTGTTTCTTTCTATTAACTCCTCTAAGATTTTTTTTTATTTAATGAAACTGAATTGTTCCTTCAAATATTTTTGAGACCGTCTTATGTCTAACAAATTAATTCCTGAGGCAGCTAGCGGCAGCTATTATCTTCCTCAGGGCTCCCCTGCCTAGCCTTTATTTTTGGAGAAGGGCACTCTCACAGTCAGGAGAGGGGTCTGGCGCTCCTGGATCATAGTTCTCACGCTGCCCAGAAATGAGGATGAGATTTTGGGCTAACTGCTTTGCTCCAACGTCCCCATCTCCAAAAAGGGAATTGTGGATGCATCCCTGAACATTAGCACTTCAATTATTGCCTCCAAAACAAAGTAGAAATAGCAATGGGATCACTTCTATCAGGAACCAAGTGGCAACTTCAGAGAGACCACAAACAGCCCTTCAGAGAGCACACAGCACTCCAAGTACAGTATAATCAGCACTTCAGGTGCAATGGTTTGGGAAGAAAAGTGTTGCATAATTAGGTAAGCATAAGTGGTGAGGTTCAGCGGTGAGTGGCAGTGAAAACCTTTTGGATTATGAGTTCGAGAGCAGTCAGAACTATTTATTTAAATTGTTGATCTTGTGTGGTTGAATTTCAATGTTATTGTCACTGAAGCAGCATTGAATTACAGAGTGTCACAGGTCGAACATGAGAGCAGAGTTAGCAGGTGATCTGAAGGACAAGAAACACTTCTGCGGTAGAGTAATGAAAACGAAGCTAGTCACATCAAGAAGGTTGCTTAGAATGGAACTTAACTTTATGAGGATCAGCCTGAAAGGTGTGCTAACCACTAACCAAATATTAATCTTATTTACATGACTCAGTCAACTATAGCACCTTGAGTTGCCAGTGAAGGATCAGGTAACTACACACAATAAAGGCATAGGGCGGGATTGAAATGACCTCTTCCAGAACCTTATACAAGAGCTAAACAAGACTGAGGCACAAAGAGATTAATTCAGAAACCCAGTTCACCATTGCTGGGGAAGCACCTAGCATCCTTCAGCTTCTGAGCTTTGGATCACAAAGTTCCCTGAAATTCCTTCATTGCCACAGGAGCTTTATGATCCTGGGGGCAGTCACGTGCCTCCAGGCCAAGCTTATTGAACTCTAAAGTCACCTATGCTCTGTCTGAGTACCCTGACGGGGCTGATCTCTCGGTGTGTCTGGATCATGCTTAATGCACCCCAAGAGCACTGAGGCCCTTACAAAGGGTGCTAGGTGTGATGGAGCAGGTGGCTGCTTACCTCACTGAGCGCACGGAGACGGACAAAAAAAGTGAGTGTAGAAGTTGAAATGTATGATTTGCAGCCATAGTACTTTGCTGATCAACTGGCAGCAGCAAAAATGATGCAAATGATCCTCTCAGCTGGGAGGATTTCAGTTAGGAAATTTGTGGGGGAGGAAGGTAAACATACTCCTACATTGTCCCCCCAGGAAAGAGTCCAGTTGAAGATGATGGCATTCATGCAAGCAGTACATCACTCATAATCTGTGATGGTCAAGCTGATAGCCAAAATTAAGTTGAAAAAGATTCTTGTTTGAGGATTGAGAAAACAAACCTTACTTTGATGGAAGTAAAGCCTGGCCTATCCAAACCAGAAACAGAAACAAACTCAGATGACTTCTGTGAAGTTCAGATGGCAAATTCTGAAGAATGAGAATGTGCTGAAAAAAAGCTTGCTGGGAACAGTTTGCCAGTAATCTGTGACTATACTATTGCCATGAAAGCTCAGGAACAAAATACTTTTGCATAAGGAGCAAATTAGACCTGACCTTGCAGAATCTCTGCAAAGTGACTGAGGATTAGCACTAACAGAGGCTATTTTGGGTCATGGAGGGTCTTCAGCTGTAAGGTATTTCCCATTTTTCTGTTCCTCTTTTCCTCTTGATGCTTTCTGATCCTCAGCTGCAATGCAGAGAGCCTAACATGGCAGTGAAGTCGCCTTCAGCAGGTAAGATCAAAGTCCGAAGGCAGACGCAGCCCCACACTGTGCTCTCTGGCCAACCCCTTTTCATTAATGGAGGCACAATCCAATGGCTGCTGCACTTCTTGGCACATACGCAGGCGTGGGACTAAATCCCTCCACACCGATTTTTGCAGAAACACAATGGGGATCTCTGCTCCTTGCTCTGGCTTGTCATCTTTTCGGTGATTGCAAGTAACAAAAAAGTGTGTGTGTGGGGAGAGAATACCATGTTTTACAGTAGGTGGATGGGGTCACGGCGCGTGTGCATGGCCCGAGTGGCAGTGCGCAGTGTACGCCTGGAGCAATGTGCACTTACAATTAGTTGAATTTCACTGTGTTGGAGATGGAAGCTGACAGGCCACCACACAAAACCTCCCTGCAGCCAGACTCATGCTGAGATCCAGAGCGGAAAAGGATTTTAACTGAAAGGCTTTGAAGGCTTTAAATATGGAGGCAGTGAATTCATGCACTGTTTACCTTTGCAGGCCTGGCTTTGACTCGGTCTTTCATTTTGTTTTAATGAACTAGGTGGTCTCATGTAATTCCCAATTACTGCAAAACTCCAATCTGCTAAACCCCATAGCTTACAAGTTATGAATATTCACTGAGGCTTACCCAAATTCTGAGGAGGTGACTATTGCAGCATTTAGACAGAAACAGCTCAAAACAGGTATAATCTCACAGAACTGCCTGTTGCAGGGGTGTAACAGCTTCTGAACAAGCACGTGCTGGTGGCTCCACTGGGGTACTGAATTAAACGGACCAGAGGTCTGAGCCATTGTGGAAATTTCTCTGTTTCCAACTGAAATGGCGTTCTTCCATTTGCAGCCTGTTCATTCCAATACCGACCTAATCTCTGAAAAGACCAAATTATTCAGAGGAAGGTCAGAGACCTCACAGGTGCAATTCACCTCTGGATGACGTTTCTACCTGCCCCTGAACGTTTTGTTCTGGTTTGTATTCTAAGAGATGAGGACTATCATATAATATACATGTATGTTTTAGTTTACCAATTGATGCTATATGAATGACATTCCTCTTAATATAATTCCTCACCCATCTGTGAATCACAAAACTTATATCCCACAGCGTACTGTGGAGATGGACTCATCCCACAAACTCTCCATCCCAGCTCTGCCCTTTCTCTTCCTTGCCCGTGGCAGGACATTCACCCCAGCTCTTTATCCATGGCAGCAAAATTCATCTTGCACCTACCCTACTGGCAAACCTCTGAGAAAAGTGAGCTTAACTTGGATTAAACAGAGAAAGGATCCTAGAGAGTATGAGAGTCCAGCCAAAGACCAGCTAGCTCAGTTGTCATAACATGCATCTCTCACTTGCAGTCCTCTGTGTGCTTGCTTTTCATCCTCCTGCCTAAGGACTGACTCAGGCTGAGGTGGGACCAGTGCCTGTTAGACCATTACCTCTTCCTACAGCCTTCCAAATCATTTCAGCTAGCAGGAAGGCAAGAGCTCCCTCTTAGATTTTGGACATACCCTGAGTATTCCCACTCTTCAGACTCTGAGCTACAAGGGAATTCAGTCTGCACAGACAGCTTCGCTAGTGGTCAAAGTTCATTAGTGTCCGGACGGAAGTTGCTGAAAGCTTCCAGGTCCTTTCTTTTCTTGACAGTAATATGGGGGATCACCAGTGAAAACTGAAAAGGAATTTCTTCCATGCAGACACATCACTTATTTCTCTCCAACTCTAGAGAAATGGAGTAGAGGGTACATGTGCTGGTGAGGACCACTGCCAGCCTTCCACACAGATTGTGTCTAGCCACGGTCTGTCTGATGACGGAAAGGGAATGGTGGGAGCTCAGAAGGGCACCACATGAGAGAGCATCATGTCTTTTTCTTGCCCCTACTTTAAGAATTGAGATGTGCTTTCCCTAGCACCCAGTCTGCCAAGTAACAGTCATGCTTGATGTGGGTGCTGAAAAGGACATCTGTGTATATGTGAAAGAGGAGAGCAAAGACTTAGTTGCACAAGGCATGATTTGTAAAACCCAGGTTCCTCCCAATCTTTTCAGGCTTCTTTTCGTCCTTGTCCTTATCCCATGCACCTATGTCTCATAGCTGTAATATCACACAATCTTCTCGTGAAGTGCAGTGTAAGGAGCAGCTCATTCAGATGTCAGGAAATCCACTGCAGCATGGATCCTTCCACCTGGAGAGTGCCTGATGGGACCTCATCCTCTTATACTTCTGTGTGTATCCCTGAAAGGGGAAACAGATACTCAGAAGGTGGATTTCCCACTTTGCGAGGCTTCGTTTCACAGCTTTGCCAGCAGTTCTGGCACTCTTCAATGCTTTCCCTCTTGTCACAGATTTACCTTGTAGAAAACGTCACTGGCCGGCAGCATCTGAGCAGACTTTGGAGTACCTGTTGGTGCCCCAGTTAGCCAGACGACCCTGGCATCTCTGATGTCCCATGGCAAAATCACTGTTCCCAGGAGGCATCTGAGGGAGACAAGGTGGCCGTGGCTTAAAGTGTAATTGAAAGTCTCCCTTATAATATCCTCTCCGTAATACATTATCTCCTCACAATAGGGGAGGTATCAGCTGCTCAGTGAAACACTGATAAAATTCATGATTAAAACTGTCCTCTCCAGGGCATTCATTTTTATTAACCTCTCAAAGTTAATCTTTAATTTCTTCCTTTATTATTTTAACATCTAAGATTCAGCTCACTTTGTCATGTTCTCCCTCACACGAGCTTGTTTCATTAAAAACTGAAATTCTCTGAAAATGTTACTGAAGCCCTTTGGATGTACCCGCATGTGAGTGAGCCCAGATGTTCTTCCACTGTCATCAGTGGAAGTTGGACTTAGGCCTCCTTGCCCCTGTTTTGCAGGTGGAATTGTAGCTATAGACCCTCAGGCCCCGAGGACAGAGCTCGGTAGCCTGACGGGTCCTTTCAGACTTCCATCTTGCTCAGACACCCTCCCATGGGTCCACCAACAAACAATGGTATCCACCTGCAAGGCACTGCAGGCCTGGGGCCTTACCACCCCACATCCTCCGCAAGAAATCTGTGTTCACAAGAGGTCTTTACCACTTCAGAGGACTCCTCTTTGCCCCGAAGTCTTTTGTTGGTTCAAAGAGCAGATGTGGTGCAGGCAACAGCAGTGCCAGCTTCCCCCAGCGTCCCCCAGCACTCACCTGGAGGGAGCAGCTGGACAAGAGGAGGAGGTGGTTCAGCCCTACTGCTTTTTCCATTCTTAAGCCTTTTAGCTGAGCTGGCCTCAAAAAAGTGCCAATTACTGCCACTTGTAGCAATGGCCTTGATGATGGGGAGAGCTGTCAGCTGGGAAGTGGACTGACACAACCAGTTCATTTCACATAGGTCAGCAAACAGCCATCAGATTAAAATGATTTTTGTTCGCTATCGACCTGGGCTCGATTGGAACCAGTGACCCGGAGATGAAAGGCTCAGAAAGAAGGGTTTCTATTTTGTGTATGGTCACACATCACTTCTGTCTCCACCTCACCCATTTTCTTGTCCAAAACTCTTTCTTTTCTTTTTCTTTTCTCCACCCCAAAAATTATAAATCCATCCTCTACTCTTTTAATTGCAATGCACCATATGGGGATCTGTTGAAGTTTTGTTAAGGCTTCAGTAATCTATTTGTCATTCTCTCCTTTGTGTTACAAAAGATCTATCCTTCAAGAGGCATGTGTTGATTTCAGCATTTCTGCAGCTTGTTTGAGTTTGGAGGGCACTTTGTGAAGTAAAGCAGAGCCTGGTTTGAAATCAACAGTGATAGCAAAATAGCATTAACAGTACCAGGAACAATCTTACAGAGAATTCAACATGCAAACTGTACAAGGAAAAGTTAAATGAATGGGAAAGGTGATACACTGGTAGCCTAGATCTGCTTCTTTTGGGGAATAAAGTAATGCTCTCTTGGGCCTGAAATTTCTCTATCCATTTTTAAAACATGGGCAACTCTTTAATTCTGTCTTATCACACCCTTCTCTCATTTTTTGTTCCCTAGCATCTCCCTACACCATATAAATGAAGCTTCTAACCTTTTTTTTTTTTGTTAGAAAAAAGGACACGTACTGGGAAATGAATATACTTAACAAACATTTTAGTGCTAATACGTTGTTCCAGAACTTCTCCATTTATCCTTTGTTTGAGAGAGCTTTCCCCTCATCTATGCTTGTGTTTAAGTCCCACTGTAATAACAGGAGTCCCAACATTCTCCTGAATTAGGATCTTTGTTGCTTATGAATTTCACAAGATGCTTACAAATCTTAGTTTCTTTTTAGCACATGGATAGTTTTTTCTTTCTGTGCCAGGGACAAAACAAAGATGATATAAATGGGACTCGAGTAAAATTTTAGAGCTTGTAAAAACGATACCAATAAACATGTGGGACTCTGTAATGGCTCTCCTTACCATGATCATGACATTAACACTCATTTTTTAAGGATGGCAAAGAATATCTACATAAAAATGTTACATTCTCTCTTGTCCTAAATGAATAGTGCAAATATGGTAGCCCACTACTTAAATCAATGTAATTTTCAGGCATTCAGAACAAGGCATTTTCCTAGGACCATATTCCCCTGTAAAATTCATTATCTGTGATAAAGTATTCATTTTGATTAAACCTGTAATCCGTCCCCTAAAACACTGGTTATTATCATCCTTGCTACAGTTGAGCAGTATCATCATCATCCTCACCAACATCATTACCATATGAATCGCTGGTAATAACTAATTTTGTTGGGATAATTGCTTCTTTGTCATGTCTGCTGTTGCATATCCAGCATATGGGTGATGGTTGAAGACCAGGAATGGGCAGTAGTTAATTCCTCCAGACACTTGCACTTAACCCACTGGTCTGCAAGCACCAGCCCTTATTCTGAAGCTTTTACCACTGACAAGCTGGAGCTGGCTAGCACTGGTCTTTGGGTCTTTAGAGGGAGAATTCTTGCTCTTTTTTGAGAGTAAGCCCTTTTCATTCAGGTGGTAATACTGAAAACATGGACCCCAGAAAAATAGTCCTGAAAGGCACCTTTGGAGGTAAACAAGTCCATAGCATTGCACCAAGGCAGGATCAGCTCTACCTGTGTGATATATCTCCCTTCCTGAGAGATATTTTCTAATTGCTTCTTTAAGACCTTCAGTGACACAGATCCTGCAATCACTCCCAGTGACCCAGTCAGACACTTCACTGTCATGACTGTCAGAAAGTTTTCCTAATGTCTCAATGAGCTCCTGACTTGTGGATAAGGAGAGGAAGTTATTCTCTTCTTCTTTAGCGGCAGGCTGTCACATATTTGAAGACCCTTATCCTAGTGTTCCTCAGACTTTTCTGAACGTGTCCACCCCAAGTTGTTCAGCCTTCTCTCACCTTCTTTGGGCTTCCTCCAATTTTCGTGCATCTTGCTTCAACAGTGATAGTCAAATTTGCACAGAGCACCAATGGTGAGCTAAGTACAGGACTGTCATACACTGACAATACCTGCTGTAAAGTCAATATATGTTTATAACATTTAAGATATATTATAATATTACATAGATTTATGAAAATAGACAGAATATATTCTTATGTTTATACAAGCCAAATTAATATAGCAGTGGCATCATTCATTAAGAGCATACAATAACTGCAGTCTGGCACAGTCCTGGCATGCGGCTGGCACCTGTGGCTTTACCAGTTGTTTTTCTTAGGAAGAACATTATTCTGTCCTTGAAAAACTGCTAGGCTAAATCATGTTGTCTGTTTCCCTGGAGAATTCACTTCCAGCATTAGAAGATTTTGACCTCTGTTTTTGTCCAACTAGAATGAATTCTAGAAACAGGATTGTTTCTAATGGATAGTACAGCAATATTTTTTGCGGAGAGGTCTCAGTCAATGGACTTTTGAGTGTTTTTTGCCCATCTCTCATGCACAGAGAGTATACAGGATACGTTGTTGTATGGTGCGATGGCTGTGTGATATTCTGCTTGTTCAGCTGGCCCCATGACAGCTCCAAACTGGAAGCTGTGGCTAGAGGGGTGCTGAGCCTTCGTTAAGAAGTCCTGCTGAGAGATGCAGGAGAAACCACCTTGGATCCATGCAGCATTAATACAGCTGCATGGCTGCTAGAACAAAGTGTCCTTGGTTTTAACCAGGGTGGAAAGAGTTTGTGCTTGCCCGGAGTGAGCTTGTGTCAGCCTACAAAGCTTTTTGCAGCCAAACCCTAAGACAGTGATGCAGAGTCTAGGTATTTCTTTAATACGTTCTGATTCATTTCAAAAACTCTGGCCCCTGGAGCTTTTCTGAAATACTGTCTAACCAGTTGTTTCCCAGCCTGAGCACAGTACACCATCGACCGTCCAAGGAGCTGGTTAATGGAACAACCTTCCCTTTACAGTGCATTCAGCTAAAAGGTGAATGTTTAAGGTACCTCGTGACTGACAGAAATGTGAATGGCTGTCACAAGTCTCTGGTCCAGAAAGCCTGATAACTCCCACACTGAGAAAATCTCCAGACTCTGTATCACTTCTTCTCCAACCAGTAGATGGTTTGCTTGACCACAAAATCTGGTACCGTTCAACAGAGTACTGATGCCTAAATAGAGTGGGTCCACAAATAGGACTCTGTAATGCTACAGAAGTATGAACAACAACAGAAGAGGCCGTGCACAACACAACTAATGATGGAGTAGTTAAAGCTTGGAAAAATGTTTATTGCTAGATGTTGTGCAATTCTCTGAAAACGTTACACATATCAACAAAGTCTCTTTATTACTGTGTTTAGTTCCTTTGCTGGCTTATTTTTAGGCACAGCTTCTGTCTACAAGATATTTTTGGGTAAACCAGGGATTGCATGGTATGTGGACCAAAGCAAGTTGTGTGAATGCTGGTAAATGGAAATTGCAGAGTTTTGTTCAGCTTTCTTGACTCTGCTGCGAAAGGAAGTTCACTGTCTCTGGCTGCAGTATTAGGAATAGAAAATTATGCAATAATAATAATATAGCAGCAATTATACGACTTTTTCTCTTTCCTCATTGATTTGCAAGAATAGTTGGCTTCAACCCTTTGTATAATACTATGTTGGGTTGCACTTATTGGCTATAAGAGGCATTCGTGCTGGACGATGTGGTGACTCTTCTTAAAATCTAATAGTTTCCTCTCTAAGGGCAGTAGTTTTATTTAAAATTTGGCAATGAGTTCCTGTACAGCATCTTGGCTCCTATATTGCCTAATCCGTATTTTGGCATTGTTTCCGTGAAGCTCAGACTCAGGGATTTGGCATCAGAGCCCAACATGTTTCTCCTCTCACTTTTCTTCCACTGCTCCCCACCGGCTAAACTGGAACAAGAAATAATGACATCCTACATGTTCCAAGTGAGGGGGGAAAAAGTGGCCTATGGTAGGACTGACAGGCCTTGTGCTGTGTAGAGATGCATTCTTACTGAGGGAAATATTTGACTTGCAAGTAGATACTGAAATCCTGTTTAAAAAACTCATGACTTCAAGGTATATGGGTGAAAATCAGAAATATTTATTCTGTTTTCTTTTTGTTGTTGCGTTCTTACTTGAGTGTAGGTAAGGATATTTCTCCCAGGAACACTGTTTCTTCAGTGTAGAATAAGAACTTCTTTTACCTAGTAGGTGGCTCAAAATACCTGGATTTCTCTCTCTGTTTAAGAAACAGCTAACACCATGTGCACTCCAATGCTAATTTCACACAGAATTATCCAGGGAAGACAAGCCTACCTGCAGATTTACTTGGGGGTGAGAAGAAGGAGTGGCAGTACCCTAAAGCAGCTGTAGGCCCTGTCTCCCTCACACCTTTTTTGCATTCAGGGGGTTCCCAATGTCCATGAACCCAAGCAGAGCGGTGCCTCTGGCCAGCTGTTGGGCCATTGCTCACGTGCGGTATGACTACAGTCTACAGAGACAGTCCTGCCGGTGACTGCACACCTGCCATGTGCCACACACATCCATATTTCTGCCTGAGATTTTCTGAACTGGAAACGCCTCCTCTGCATGCTCTTGCCAATGTGACACAGTCATGAGAATGCAGTGGTGCAGCCTGCAGCTTTGGGCTGGGGCTGCATCAGAAGTTCTTGACAGTTTGGTATGTATCTCCTTTCCTGTTGGAAAGAGGACTGCTTTGCACAGACTAACAAAGAGTTTGTTTGTGATTTCTTAGATTTCCTTTAGGGAGTCTATCACAGTGTTGATATGCTAAAAATGCAGTACATTTTTATATTTTCTCTGGATAGAAGTGATATTTTACTGTAACTGTGCACTTACCATAAGAAGAAACAACAAAGCATTGGCAAAATATTGAAAACAGCAGTCAGAAATAAGAAAGTGTAATGAAAAAGATAAAATTGGTAACAAAGGATATAACAAGGAATGAAATGCAGAAAATTGATAAGGGAAAGACAAAGTTGGGTAAATCCCTACCTGGAGTTGCTGAAGACAATGAACAGTAATTTTTTAACTACAGTAGGAACAAAAGATATCCTAATGATGGGATATAAATATTAGCAGACGGACATTACAAAAAGGATTCCCTGGATGTGGAAAAATAGGTATTTCACAGCTATTTTTTCCTTTTCTTGATGTACTTCTATTTTATGAAGATCATAGAAACTCCTTTCAGACACTGGGTTACTGGAAGGAAAGCAAGGCAACATCTTTTAGTGATAATCATTTATAAACCATCAGGGCTCAGTAACTTGTACCCAGAAGTTCAGAAACCATTGACTGAGGAAGTCTTCAGCTTGTTGATACTCATTTTCAATTCATCTCAGAGTACCAAGGATATTCCATCTGTACAGAGTGCAAATGGCCTACTGATATTCAAAGAGGACAAGTAGGATGACCCAAGTAACAGTGGCCTGATTAGCCTACCATTTATCTGAGGGGAAATAATGCTTAGACTGATACAGATTTTAATCAATAAAGAATTAGAAGATAGAAATATCTTTGGACTAATGACACCAAAGAAAGCTGATCTTGTCAAATAACTGCCAACTCCTTCTTCAATGAGATTCAAAGTTCAACTTTTAAAGATAACTACAGAGATACAATATATTTCATAGAGCATTCATGCTATGGGACACTAATTAAGACTGAAGTTCTTTAAAATATTACTAGATCATGTGATAAATAGATTAATAGCTAGATACTGGCCTGTATTGAAGAGTAACAGGGGAACATCTCTCAATGAGATTGTTCCTAGTGTGCTTGACAGCAACCAGATAAAGCCTCACCCGGCTCATCTTGGAGAGAAAAAAATGCCCTTCTAAATATACATTCAGATACAAAGATTAGTAGAATGGTTGAAGACACAGCAGTCATATGGAGCAATATGATCATGTGTCAGACAAACACAATGTGTTTAAAACTGCAAAATGGTGCACACTTAGGAGCAAAGAAGGTGGGCCACTCCTTGAGAAAGTGGGGTTGCCTCCTGGAATATGGCAATTTTGGAGACCTTTGGCACTCACAGTGGACAAGCTGCCTGAGCATGGCTACGGCAAAGGGGTCGAAGCAGTCCTTGGGTGCCTGCACAGGATTAGCAAGTGAGAGTAGGCAATCCCCACTTAACAGCAAAGAAAGAACAAGAAGTGGCTTCCAGTGAACACCCTAAGGAGTCCAACCAGTTTATATTGTCAAAAAAAAACCATAAAGACACAAAGACTGCAAAGAAATCTACATACTTTCACAAGATGAAGCTATCACGTTCAGGAAGGGTCTTTTACTCCAGTAGAGCCAAATAGGGCAGAAACGAACATTGAAGCCAGGCTCACTCACATGAGAAACTAGGCATGTGTTTTTGAAGAGTGAAGGTCATTACAATACTGGCACAAACTACCACAGGAGGTAGTAGTTCCCCATTTTTTTTATTTCATCTCATTAGAACAGGATGGATGATCTGTTTTAATCAAGTACAGGTAATTAGGCTCAATATGGGAATAATTGGGCAAAATATGATGGCATATGGTATGCAGAAAGTCAGAGCAGATGATCTAACAATCCCTGTGGTCTTCGACTCTGTGAAGTTATGAAATCTGTCTGACCAAATCTAGTGCTAGCAAAGTGCTGACCTCCAAATCCAGGCTTGGCCCAGGAGAGTCTTTAATGTCTTTGGACCTAGGCAGATCACCCTGCTGTTACTGCAGGCTTCACAGGTGGATCCTGGTAATTCGTTGAACTCATTGAACTCATTGAAGTCATGGAACGTTGAACTCGGACACGTTTACAGTATAAACCAACTGTGAATGGGTCTGGGGAGGCTGAAGAAAGTGGTAGGCAGCAGCAGATGTTTGCTGCTCAGCAGTGACTGTATACAGAGACTGTGGTAGGGCCAAATCTAGAAATCAGCAAAATCAGTGGGCAGAGTCTCACTGACTTAAGTTGGCTTAGGATGAGGCAGAACCAGGGTCATGATGTTTCCACTTATTTATATAGGAACAATTCAAATCCAGAGGAAGTGATACAAGGTTTAATATAAATACTACATGCATGCTGCACATCGAAGCTGATGGTGCATTCATTCTCACTCAGTGGCTATTACCTGCTGAAAGCTCCTCTCTGAGATATTAGGCTTTTAAATATTTAGCATATCATAAACTCCTAGGTTGCAATGTCATCTTTGCTGTTATCCCAGTCTTTGACTACTAAAAATGGGGGAAAAATATAGAAAAACTAAAGAGCGTTTAGGGTCTGACCCAAGCTAACAGGAGGCACAAACCACCAAGCCCAGATGGACATGCAGGCACCTATCCTGCTCCCCTTGATGCCACAGACCAAATGGCCCTACAGCTTGTGCTGGCAACCGAATGTTGCTCCAGTACATGGCGTGGTGTTGAGTCAAGTAGCCCTCTCCAGGACTTGCCAGCAATGCTCTCTTCTGATTCATTTTTCATCTCAGGAATGTATTAAAACTAATCAAAGCCGTCTCCTTTACCAGGCACTCTGTGTCTGCACAGAAAAAAAAAAGAATGAGTTAAAGGTAGGGCATCGACCACTATGTTGAATTTCCTGTCTTTTGTGGTCAGCCTATCTTACAACACCCAGACATTATTTCCAGGCTGTAGTGGAGACCGATATAGATTTGTATTTATTAATGATTTTAGCGTATGTGGGGGCTAGTCAGTTTTGTGTGCAGTTTTGTTTTTTTTTTTTTCCATGTTCTGTTGTTCTTGCTGCCGCAAACACTTGTGCCTGGAGAAAAAAAGAATTAAAACGGGGGAGAAAAATAGATCGGCCTCTATCAATTGGCCTGTTCAGCAAAGAAGGAATAGATTTTACTCTAATCTGTACCATTAGCATAACAAGAGAAATGCTGGAGCAGTTGTTAATAACAGCAAAGAGGTTGTTTAAGTCAAGCATGTGTTTCAGCTCCACGGGCTGATTAATCTTGTCACCATTTTTTTTTTTTTT
>NW_009203216.1:0-1232 GCF_000690835.1 Fulmarus glacialis | reverse complement strand
AGCCGGGCGGACGCAGCGGTCCCGGGCACAAAGCCGGTTGCTGCTGGCCGAGCAGCGCGGGAGGGAGTCGAGGCTCTCCCTGGTCGTGCTGTTCATAAGTCACTACATTTAAATGCTGTCAGAGCAGGGTGAACCACTTAAAACCACTTAAGTACCTTAATGAATCTTTCCCTGATGGGGTTTCAATTACTTGAAGCAGAAGACAGTGCGGAGCAGCAGTGCCGTTAGCCGAAAGGCTATCGTTTAGACTCTTGTTACTTGGATCATGCATTTGAAAATTACTCTGCTCCTATGGGACGAAATATATATGTTTACTTAGATATCACTTACAGATATTTCCCAACTCAATCTGTACTTGTGTAAGGCTTGCCTTTTTCTGCTTAAAAACCTCTGAATAGGACCTTCCAGGCTATTAACTGCTGCTAATTTGTCTTGCTTGAGATGAGCTATATGGGTATGCAAACAGATTTTAGGTGACTATATCCATAGCTGAAAAATTTTGGAGAATACTTTTTTTAAGAGGCTAGTGTGGGATCTGAAAAGCTAGGGTGGATTTTAAGATCGTTTTGAAAGAGGATGAATTTTAAATGAGTTTTAGTAGAATTGCTGGAGAATTACCGGGTCAGAATTTGTATCTTGCGTTCCTTTAGTTTGGAATGAGGCAAAATAAATTTATTGTGAAGAGGATCAGGACAGACTTTCCTTGCATAACGTTGCAAGGCACTTGTTGACCAGCACACAGATTTAACTGAAATGCACATCCTAAAAACTGCTTAAGAGATTTTTAAAAAAACTTTAAAAATGCAAACTGCGTGAAGCGTACTAATTCATTGTGGGAACCTAATGCTCTTCAGAGCAGAAAACATCTACTGGAGGTTTTTAGAAACTCTTCTCTTATTTACGTCTGAAAAATAGGAGGTTTGACTAAAACGGTGTCTGAGCCAGAAGGAAACGTATTAAAGCCGTGTTCTGGTCCGAGGCTGGGTATTACGGGAACGCTCTGCTTTCAAACCGGTGACACAAACAATATTGTTTGGGTTTTTTTAATGGCTGTTCTGTACCCCTGCACCCTCCCTTCGCTCCAGACAGCTCGGGATTGTGCGTTTAATACAGATAAGTGCAGGGCATTACGCCGGGCAGCGGAGAGATTAACCCACCGCTGCTGGGGCCGGGAGGGACTCGGCGGGGTCTGCGCCGCGGCTGGGGACCCAGCTGAGCCCCGGGACCTGCCG
>NW_009203215.1:0-30598 GCF_000690835.1 Fulmarus glacialis | reverse complement strand
TCCAACCTTAATGATTCTGTGATTCTCCTATTTCTCCTATTTCCTTGTAACATGCAAATTGGGTCTATGGGTATTTCATTTAGCAGCATGGTATCTAAGCATTCCTTCCTTTTTCGCACAAAAACGTGCGCAGCACATAAGTTGACACAGAGTTGTATTTGTCGTTTCAGTTAGAAAATCCAGAAAAAGCTGGCAAGAAGGACTGAAAACTACTGCTGATAAAAGAACAGCAGGGACAGCTGGAATGAAAATGTATTCAGGCCCATAACCTGATCTTGGGATTGCATGTATTCCTTAAGTAATCTTCACTGTTTCCTTTCCTATACCACCTTCTATTAACTGCAGTTAAGAGGTCTTCCACGTCACAAATCTCAGGACTTAGATCATTTCAGTAAATCACCTGACTGGACACCTCAAATCTACTGCTAAAGGTCTTGCCCACGAGATCATGGATCAGTGCTCAAATTGCAGTTCTGAATGCTCTTAACTTTGTCACAGGCTTATTCCAAGAATTGAACAGCAAATTCACAGTATTTATTCCTGAAATCTGTTAGAAGTAAGGCAACATCCTCTATGCATTTCCAGCAATGGTGGCCCACTCTGGCAGAAAATGCTCTCTCTCCTGTAGAGTGGTAGGCAGCTTACAGTAAGGAGCTTGTGCAGCAGAAAATGAAGATTTGGGGCTGAATTTACAATAGGTATAAGCAAGCATAGCCACAAGTATTTCAAATGTGTGTGCACTTTCATGTACACTACAGTTCAGAAAAACAATTATTGTTGTTTTCTTACCGTAATGGCTGCTTTAAAGTTTTCCAGTTCCTTCTCAGCATTCTCTTCAGTAAGATTTCTCTCTCTCTCTGCTTGGTTAATTCTAGATTCCAAGGTATAGCTATCATTTCTAAAGGCCAAGGAAAGTTGTACAAATACATTCTGTTTGGATTAAAAAAGGCATTTTGAAATAAGCATCACAGTAATGTAATTCCCAGTAAAAACTTATGAATACAGTATGTTTAACAAACTTTGGTGCTTAAATAAGTATTGAAACAGAAAATTGAAAATATTTTTAAAATTAGATTGTTTAAAAAAATCACTTCGTTTTACTTCCTCTAAAATATGAATAAATGTGTTGCTGCCTCTTTTCCTGAGTGTTTTTCTGGGAGATCAGTAGAGCAGAAGGAAGTAGCCTACCAGAAGTATTAGAATCACAATGGATCTGTTTTCTAGCTGGACTTCCTCCAAGAGTCCCCAAGGTTTTTAAACAGATAGTCTGTCCAAAGGAAGTCCAGGGATGAGCTCACCATTAGCATTGTTTTACCTAAGGGATAAACACCTACCACTGAAGCCAGCAAAAGATTAAGTGCTAACGTTTTTATTCTCTTGCACCCTGCTTTTAAAGATTGTTTTTTTCTTTACTAGATGCATTATTTCTTAGGATTAATACTTTGCAAAGCACAAGGCACCAACAGTTCCATTAGATTGGAGCTATGTAAATAAAGATCTTTTTCTTGATTGAATGTAGAAAAAAAAGAAGAAACAAAGCCAGCAAGCTAAAGAGCAACCTATAAAAAAAATTATTAGCTTGAACCGAAAAAGTAAGAATTATGTAAACTAACTGCAAGATATCACAAAAAAACTGCCCCAAAGCTCCTATTGGCCAATAGAAAAATGCAGTTTACTTTCTGGTCTCATCTAATCTCAATTTTTTTACTACTTTAAGTATATTATAATAATTTCCAAAATGAATGCATATTTTATTACGAAGAATGCACAAACAAGTGTTTTGCTTATTCCTACTCTAAGTCTTTTTACAGTTTATATTGCTTGCATGAATTGCCCATATTTCATAAAATTGTTATTTTGATTGAGCTCAATATGGTTTTTTAATGAGAAATATTTTTTGGAAAAAAAAATCCCATTACCTGGTTCTAATAACCACCCTCAGACTTACAGTAAGCACTTAAAATTGACTCATGTCTAAAATAATGAGTTTAAAAACATACTTACCTCAACTTCTTTTTCAGTAAGTGGAGGGGAGCTTGAAATAAAAGCAAAAAATGCACATTTTAATTAGTTTTGTCTCTAAAAACAAAGCTATTGTAATATTTAATCGAAAAGAACAACAAAAGACATCCTCCCCTTAAATATTTTACGGTTTCTTTTGGTGAAATCACTATTTAATTAATTCAATTGTACTTGTTATGGCTAAACCCCATGTGTTTTTTTAAAAGCAACAGCACAGTATCACCTGAGTATTGGCAAAAACATACCAAAGTTTCTGGCAACTGCAAATACTGCTATCTGTACTACGTTGTGATAAATTGCAACTACAAGAGCAAGACAGACATTACCCTTTTGGAGTTGCAGGTGACTTAATACGCTATACTTCAGATAATTATCTTTACCCGTTTTCCTTCTCTTAACAATTGAAACCTCATGATGATGATCACATATAATCACAGATGGGCAGAATTCAAAACCCAGCTCACTGTATACTGAACTATCCTGTTTTGGCTGCTAACTTTGTTAGAAGTTAGCTAACAATGTTTCTGACACTGATAAAAATATATGTTTGAGTTTTATGAGTTTTCCACCACAAGAATGATTACTGACTATACAAAAACTAGAAAAAGTTACCAAAATGCAGTTTCATAGAATACTATAAAAGAAATGAGATAGACAACATTATATTGCAAGATCTCACTTAAAGGCAGTCATCCCATGTGTTTGAATTTACAGGTTCTTATTCCCTGTCAGTGTTCCAAAACATCAGAGAGCTATTCAGTTTTATGCAAGTGAACAGAGACAAGAAACACCTGAAAGAAATGACAGGAGTTGTAAATACAAATTCTAGTGGATCCCAGTGATAGGAGTTGTGGTTGACATACCTATCATGCGCTGTGCAGACATGATACTTTCAGAAAATTCAAATATTATTGTAATATTCATTGTACCATTAATCCCAAGTATAGAAATCAATGCATCTGGTACCAATGAACAGCAGACTTTTCTTATTGGGTAGAATAATATTCATAATTAGAGTAGCGACTAGAAGAAGGGAGGCCAGTATGTCCCCTGTGTTGGAAAACCATTTTGTGCGTAAAGTATTAGTATTCATATTACTTATTGTTATTCTAGGAGGAAGCCTACTAGGAGGAGTAGTCCTTCTAGAAGGAAGTTCAAGCATCTGTATGTGTTATATAACACAGCACAGAATGATAAAATTTGTGTCTTTGGCTGGGAACGTTCTGAGAAATTTATAGTAAGAATGAAAAGTTATCTGTGTATTTATTCAATAGATTAAGCCAACTGGTTAAAGAATATTACCTGCAAAACAGAAGATCTGCATATTATCTGATCCTCAAAGCCAGTTCAGCATTTACCTATTTTGTACTTAGCTATGAAATTACTTTTCTTTTCAATATTTGATTACAATCAAGCAATGGTCTCTTAGAACTTCTTCACCTCATGCATTCATTTATATAAAATGTTGTATATAGCAGTTCCTTCACAACAAATGTTAAATATTTATTTCATCTGCACAGAGAACGCTTATTGACTGCTTCAAATGATTGAAGGCCTCTGGTATTTATAGTATAAAAACACATGGATGAATTTAGGAATAGTTTTGGCCAAATATATTTGGAATTGTTTTAATGTCTAATAAGCATTTTTTTGTTATGGTTTTATTTCTCTCAAAGAAAAGGCTTATGCAGAAATATGGAAGAAGCTTAGCTTTATTCTAATGCAATACAAAATAAAATATGCTCAGTCTCTAAAGTTATCAGTGGTGCAAGGTATGCAAGGCATGTGGTGATAAATGCTTCATTTGAGCTTTCTTCCCTATATTTCTTAGGCCAGAGCAAAATATTTTCTGACGTTATGGACTTTGGTATCATTTTAAAAATAAACCTCCCCCCAAAAAGGAAAATTCCACTTAAATTCTGTCAAGAAAATGTTAAGTTTGGATAGTAATAAACTCAAATCAGAACGAAAATAAGTGTTTCTAAAGGTCTGGATAAACACTTGGCAGCTATAGTCTGTTATGACTCCACCTCGGAAGAGTATGGGCCAGAGGATTCCCTTGCTATAGTTACATTGCATTATGCAACAATAGCTCTGGTTTCAAATGATCTCTTGTATGGTGCTATCCTACACATCTATAACATGGAGACATACTGTTTCAGATTGCTTAAGAGGGAAAGGAGAAACTCCTGAGCCATGGCAGGTGTTAAGCAACCTGTTGATAACTGCCTACTTGCACAGCCCAATATCACAGAATTCGCAAGCGAGTCCTTCAACTACATTTGCAAAATAAACTCCATTTCCCTGAAAAATCGTCACCTGCAGAAAAACTGCAGAATTCTTACATGCCCAAATTTTACCATTGGAAAGCATTATCTGGCCTGATTGTTCTTCTGGGGGAAAGAAATACCAACATTTTCAACATGAATTTATATCTCAGCAGCAATCCTGTAAACCAGGAGCGGACAGACCGGTAGAAAAATCTATATAAAAACATACTTGTAGCATGCAAGTTAGGTTTCAGACTTTTTATGTAGAACTTACAAACTAATTTTAAAAGTTGGCCAGTTACTGGAAGTCAGTGCACTCCCCAAAATTTTTCAGAAAATATGTGTTGCACATTTTAAGATGCAGCAATCTGTCTACTTATATGGATCCCCTATGAATGGAACTCCATAAAGGGAGTTCACTGGAAACTGTTAGTGTGCCTTCCCCTGGATGATGTCTTTCTATTTCTAATGAGCTTTTACCTTCCCGGAAGCGATTTGTGCACTCGTAGTTTTCGCAGCAATACATCAGGAATGCTGGGCATGACATCAGAGCTATTCTTTGTCTCTTCCTCTTCAGTGGGGGAGGGGAGAGGTGAAGGGCCTAAAGATATTTTCAGATAAAAAACTTTTATGTTATTTGAAAAGTCATGCATTAACTATTAATAGTCAGCATCTCAGAGCCGAATAGGACCTTTTAGCCTAACTGTGTCCTTTTTAAAGTCAATGAGGATTTCACCCCAACTCTACTGGGAGCAAAAGTGAACCTACAAGAAAAGGTCCATCCCTTTGTTCAGGATGTTACTTCCTTTATTGCATATGGTGATACATCACTCATCTCTCCTTTACTGCTAAAGTAAAGATCCTCTGTCTTCCTTTCAAGCAGTGGCAACAAAAGTAATCAGTACAACTGTCATCCTTTTTGTAGAAAGACTGAAGTAATATGCACTCTGACAGTCTCTAGTGCACTGAAAAATAATTATTGTATTAGTATTTTTCCTAGAATTCAAACTGAACCCAGATTCATTACTAGAACATCTAACCTAACATTTTGCATTTGTGCTTTACCAGTACAGTTACATCATTTCTGGAATATTTTAGCTTAGATTTTGTAATAGAGTACTGTTATTTTCTAAGGCTTTAAATGACACCTGCCAAGATGAAGTCTAGTATAATGTACTATACTACAGATTTTGTGCACCATTTATGGTGATGAATCTACAACATGTACTTGTTTGCATTGCATGTTCATTGAAACAAGACATAAAGGTTATAATTGCATTCTCTACTTCTGTCACTTACATAAGGACCAAGATATGGCTTATACTTTTTTTTTAAATTCATATTACTTAACTTTTTTATTTTTGTTTTATTTAATGTCATATATAATAATTCCCTTCTCTCCTTCTATCTTGCCAGAATTTAATGAAGGACTCTCCTATAGGAAAGTCAGGTTCCTCAGACTTGGGAAGATATCTTTGTACAGCTCTCCTGTTCATTTGACATAACAGAAAGATTCTTAGACTTGCAAAACAAATAGTGTG
Organism: Fulmarus glacialis; assembly: GCF_000690835.1. Lineage (NCBI taxonomy): Eukaryota > Metazoa > Chordata > Aves > Procellariiformes > Procellariidae > Fulmarus > Fulmarus glacialis. The sequence continues at coordinate 24,765 of NW_009203215.1, read as the reverse complement.
AAAAAGCTCAAATTCTGTAAATGTGGAGAGCATTAACATGAAAGACAGAAGAGAATGGGAGATTCTTTCTAGCTACATTTTAGTTCCGTGCATTTCCTTTATATTTAAAAAATCCAGTATTTACTTAAGAGCAGTCATGTGTGCCCCCATAAAAAGCCAGCCTGACATTACAATGTCTCCAGATCTAATATATCCCACTTATCTGAACTTCTGTATATGCAAAGTTGTGTTTACTAAGATGATCACAATAACTTGGCATCGATAGCAAAACATGATGGAGCCAGTATATTTGATTCATAAGAGTAATAATGAAGTAGCTGGCTATTTCCTATTGTTTAAGCAAAATTACTACCCCAGTTAAAAAGCACGAGGTGGCTTTTATGACAATGTAAGGAAGTCTCCCTAACAAATGAACTAAGTGACCCCTCACTTGTTTTCCCCACTGAAGACAAGGAGTTGACCCTTAATGTTCTGGCTATCATTTAGATAAGTTAGTAGACTTTAAAAAGCTCATGGTGCTCATGAGATCTTGGTTGAAAAGCTGAATAAAATAATGCTTAGCTTTTCATAATGTTTTCCTCAAAAGTTTCAAATCTGCCAAAATTATGTAACAGGCTGGTAAAATGGCAACTATTTTACACTTTCAAACAGAGCCTGCTAAATAATTTCTGGGAAATTATATATTAGCAGAGTGACAGGAATAATATTACCATATCTAAGAATCCAAGGATATAATCACTAAATACAGAAAGGACAAGAAGTCTCTTTTAATTTTGTTTCATTCAGACTGAAGATGATAGAGAGATCCAGAGATAACATGAAATGTAATATCTCAGCCATCTCCCTGTATAACAGAAACTTCAAAGCATTATGAAACAGTCCCAAAGGAAATCTATGAATTAGCAAAATGAACAGTATTAGGAAAAATGGAAATTGTCTTTGGATCAAATCTTGGACAATCAGTTTCAGATCCTTTCATATTAACCATCTCTATTTCAGTTCATGTGGCCTTAAAAACACTCTGAACAAGTTCTGACTTAACTACTTCCAAACAGATACACTGTTTTGGTTTAAATATTTTCAACTGATTGCTCAGCACTACTGCTATTTAGTTCTTCCAGTTGTGGAATTGTCCTCAAGATTATATGTTTGCTCTTTATTTCTATTCTGAATCTTTTTAGATGCAGCCTACAGGCATCAGATCTCATTTGCTTGTGTTAGATTGGAAAAACCATTTGGTGCCAGATTTCTGTTTCCTCATTTATGCAGAGTTTAAGCCTTTTCCGTATTAAAAATCATACAAATTGAGCTAAAAAAACCCCACTTATTGTAAGGCATATTTTTCCAATCTTTCAATCATATTTATGTCTCTTCTCTGGCCTTACTCTTACTTATCCACATTGATGTAGAGCTGTGGACCAGAAGTGAACATGCCATTCCAATATTTGCCAACATATACTAAAATAAAAAAGCAGGAATAAAGCATTCCATCTCTTATTTATACTTTCAAGGATCAAATTCACGCTTATAGCCACAATATCCTGCAGAGGTCACATCCATTCAATCCATCACTGCTGAAACTTTTTTTCAGAAAGTCACTGCAACTTGGGTGTCAGACAGTCCTCCATCTATTAAGTACAAGCTAGATTCTGTTGAGGTATGCATCTTTTCATTTGGTTGTAATAATACCTACAGTATCTTCTTTGCTCAGATCATCAAGAAATTCAGGTACTTCAATTATTGGTCTCTCTTACTGATTATTTACTACCCTCCTCCATGACTGCTTCATTACAACTACTATTGCAGTTGAAGACAGACTTTTTTTTCCCCTCCATATTAGTCAATTATAAAAATCAGTTTATAACAAACAAACACTCCTTCCAGCTTTTATGATACTGCACCTTTTTCCTGTTCAGCTGCTTCACTAAGTTCAGGAAGTTTAAGTCCAACTAAATTTTGATTTCTCATCAAAATATGCTCCTGTTAAGAAAAACAGTAACATTTCTAAGTAACTTAACTAGAAATCTCAATTTAAATATCCCTGCCATGTGCACACTAAATATAACATTCACTTTAGTTAATAAACATAATGGAGATATTTATATTAAATTATAGTTAGATGCTACATTGCATGGATACATGTACACACACACTCTTAAATATTACATATTTCAAATTTCATACATGCATTATTTAGACTGAGATTTACAACATGTGCCCCTTACTCAAGTAGAAAAACTGAGTTTTGGTAAATGACAGTTTTAGTAAATGAGAGCAAAAAAAGTAATTTTGGATATAGCCATAGTAATAAGTAAGTATCCCAGAAAGCAGAGAAAATTCAGAAAATCAAATATATGAGACTTTACCACTTTGATTTATTAAGTAGGATTTATTCACACTGAAGCTTGGTATGCTACAGCTGCAAGTTAATACTTCATTGTTACTGTACTCTGCCCCTATTCCTTACAGGTAGGGAAGAATGTACTCTCAAGGATTAAACCTTGTTATCTTATTTCTCCTTCTATCATCTCCTCATTTTCTACTTTCATATTCTCAAATATGTTTAAAATTCACAAACACCTGCTTTTGTTTATAAGCCGACAATTCCTACTGGAGACAGAATTCAAATCTCACCTAACTGGAATTATATATCATGTAGTATTAATTTTCTGACTCTAACTACTATTTGTGCTTAACAACTTCTAGGACTTTCAGAATTATATGGCTTAAGTGTGTCTATAATCAAAACTTCCAGTACATTTATGCTAAGAATGTGTGTTACATAAACAGGAAAAGATTAATAACTAAGCTGCCATTCTCAAGTAATACAATGGGAATTAAATAACCAAAGTGCAGAATTTGAGGTCCTCACCTGTCAGCCCTGTGTTCATCTTAAAATACTAACTACTGGAGGTCAAAGAAAATACTCTTATTAGGCTGTTAAGGAAAGTAACTACTACATTTTTTTTTTCTTTCAAAGGTCATTTTTGCTATACACACGTGGTAGTTCTTTATGATGGTGGTTTATCATTTCATGACATTTTTACTTTTTTCAATACACTGGTTAATTCTTAGGGTTTAATCCTTAATTTTTACCAATCATGTAGACAATTATTTAACAACGGATTAGTTTATAGATTTCGTAGTTCAAGTCTATCCTTCAAGAAGCTGACACATTTGCACCATGTTAGAATTAGGACCTGTAGGTTTGGCCTTCCTCTCAGAGGCACCCAGTTTTAAAGCTCTGGACACTTTGAGATATTTTCTGAGAATGTTCAATAAGCAAAAAATCATACCAAAACAATTTCCTGTCCCCTGAGATCTTGCAAATGTAATGTAACTGCAAAGGCTAGTATTCTTGAATGACAGGACTACTGCCCTTAGAAGGGAGAATACCAACCAATACAGGACTCAAAACCACTCAGTTGAACAAAGTCAAAGTGATTTTTAAATCCAAAGAAAGTTTACAAACAGTATATGACACAGAGGCTTGTAAGCCCTCAAACAAGAGTATATTAACCGTCTCCAAACTTCAGTTAAAGATTTCTGTGTATATGCAGGTCTCAGTCCACTCATACAGAAATCAGTCAATTAGTCAATATATTGTGAGAGCCTGTGGATCTGAGGACAATTCCGAAGAAGCAGAAAAAGCATAGCACAGGGAAGCAAAGGAAGTAAAAGAGCATAAGTGACCCTCTTAAAGAGAATGTTGTTACATCCTGAGGAAGTAAAGATTCTAAAATTCTCTTTAGAAATTAAATAGATCATTTTAGTCACAAGCACATTTTACAAATGACATGATTGTTAATCAGCTGCTTCCTGTTTATAGGTCATGTAAACAATGCAAAAATGAGATATATTGTGTTTTAGACTACCTTTCTGTCACAATGAAAGCAGTTAGTACTTTTTTGACACAAGTATTACAATTTTTTTCTGGGGGCCAAAACTTGCATGTGCAAGACCATATGCATATTTGCATATTGAAGAGACCACAGTGCAGTTGATGCATATTTGAAGAGAACTAAGATATAGAATAATTCCACGGAATTTAGTTACAGGTTACAATTTACTAAAGTTGCAAAGGAAAAACATGATACAATTTTGTATTGATTTTGCTGAAACTGTTTCCCATTATATTACTGTATGTTTCTTGCAATGACAAAAACAATGCTAAGCGAGTTGCAAGTTTAGTAAGATATGAAAATAACTTTAAAACAGGATACAACTGATGACTAGGACTCACCTCTCTGAGCTTTGTCAATTTCTGCATTCGAACCGGTTGAACTTGGATTTGAAGGTCTTTGAATGCTTTTAATTGATTGCTGGATTTATTACCAACAACAAAGCTTTTATCTTCCTCAAATGGTAATTTTAAAGGTGTTTTATCTTTCTGTCCAGGCTCCAAGCTATCCCATGATACAGCCCGTAGTAGAGGAGGACGCAGTCCACAGAGTTTAAATTCTGGTTTACATGATACTTTATGGTCCCTCATTTCTGGAACAGGAATTTTTAGCTTTGAGTCTGTATTTCCTATGCCTGGTCCTGGTAGATGGGTTCTTAAAGGAACATCATTTTCTTTTGCTTTCTTCAGGAATGATTTTCCAAGTTCATTTTCACAAACATTCATGCAAGTGTTAAGAGACATTCTGCCACCATCACCACCTGAAGGGGAGCATTTAGGTAAAGTATCCATGTATTTACGTGGATCAAAATTTTCTTTTTGTTCTGAGAGCTTCTCTTTGGAGTTTTCAATACCAGCAGAACGAGGAACCAACCTTCCCTGAGAAATCTTTCTTTGATCATTCTGCCTTCGATCAATTAATCCTTTTGCAGCATTCTGAAATAGAGGGACACGCATAAAACAGACAACAAGTGCAGATTTCTCTCTTCCCCTGCCCAAGGACAGATTTTCACTGTAAAAAGCCATTTCCTTTTCAGTGACATTTGCTTTTAAACATGTGCTGTTGACAAGAGAAATAATTTTTAAAAGGCACTTGAAAGAACACTGAATTGGGAATCTCTTTTCTGAACTTTTGAGATAACCTCCTCCCATTCCAGAGTCCATTATAGCAATCCTCACATAGCCAAGGTTCTCATCATCTTAATGTAAGGTTTGTCTGAGTATATGCCTTTAACCCTGTATCTTATAGCACTGTTACTTTCCTTTGATTGTTTTCTGTAAGTCCCTCACCTCCCAAGGGAAAAAAACATGGGCTTGTACACTAAGTTAAAGTACATATTGTAATATCTCTCTTCTTACTTTGTGTGCAGTACCATAGATTATAATTTGGCTGCAATCTCTACAGGAGAACTGGCAAAAGAATGTTTGCCTATACCTTGGCTCCTTTGGTACAGAATCTGTATTTTGTCTAAGGGCATCTGTGTCAGCAATTTAAGGCAATCTAACCGTGGGCTCTGCCTTAGATATGTTGCTACTCCTCTCCTTTATAGTTACTGCTCCAAAATTCTGCTGCCATACTGGTTTTTGTAAGTATTGCCTAATTCACTCACAGCAAAATCTCTTTAAAGGGCCATCTGATATTACCTAAAACACATCAGGAAGCATTCATATAAACTGCTCCACCGATAGTTGTGTGGAGCCGTAACATCCCATCAGTGGTGCGGAACACAAGATACAGTAACCTCTTCCACTGAACCAAAAGCGTCTGGAAGAGGATGTCTGTCTGAAACACCAGCATACACCAAAGTGGCTATAGGAGATATTTTTACTTTACTTATAAAGGTATTTAGTACATTGATTTTAATTGAGCTAGAGCAGGGTGCATGGTAGGATGTAAAGGCTAGCTGTAAGCCCATTGTCCTCCACTACATTTGCAGGTGCTTCACAATTTCTTAGAGCAGTATCATTTTTCTTTTCACTCAGTGAACAGTCTTTTAGCCTTTTTAGTCACATAAGTAAGTCATATGTGTGCTAAGACAAACAGGCAGATTTTGTTCAACACCTAATGTGAAACACTTACCTCTGCAGTTTGCCTGTCATCCTCTTTCACAGTTCTGTTATTCTAGCAAAAAAGGAAGAAAAAAGTTGCCTTACAAAGTTATCATCTTTCACATCTATGTTGCAAATGTTAGAGATAGATATTAATGGATGAACTTTGAATCTCTTAATTTTTACACTGCTTGTCACATTTATTTATGAAGTGATTTTAGAGATTAGCTTTTTCCATAGATTAGGATTATATTGGATCGTTTTCCATTTTCTACACTTAACAGATCTCTATGATCCTTCAGCGCTTGTTACCTCATGGTTTTTTGTCTTCAGAGTAAACATTGATTAGTCCCTCACTCTGCAGAAAAAAACATATCAATAATCCAATCTTGGAATATAAAATGGTATTCAAAACATCCCATTTTCCTCAGGGACTAACAGGACAGCATAATGTAATATAGTACTGTAATAACCAGGTTACTGTGCAGACTCTTCAGCTCTTTCTTACCTGCCCTGGAGATACTGACTCGACACTAGTGGCTGTGCATGCATCAGACCCTAGAAAGACACACACATAATTAGGGCATATCCTGATGTTTTGCTCAAAATTTTTACTACTACAGCGTTAGCAAACACATACATGCACCGTTCCATGTAATATATTAAGGACAAAATTTAAATGTGGAAAATACTATTTAAAAAGGGAAAAAAAAAAGTAAAATATAGTAAGTGAAAGATCATTAAAGCTTCTCAAAACTTTTTGTTTCAACATTACTGAAAAGAGTAAAAAAATAGAACATGTAACCTAGCAGCAGGGATAAAAATATAATACAAAAATATAATTTAAAAAAAAAAGTAAAAATATATATTGTGGGCATTCACGAGCTTTGTCATATTCAGAAGGAGATGCTTGAATCTACAGATTTTGACTTCTCCTCGAGAAGTATTAAAAAATACATTTTTGGTGAACTTTAACTTATAAAAGTTTGAGCCTGAATAAATAGCTGATGGAACTGGAAGAGTGAGAGAGAGAGTTGCTCCGAGATGCTACTGGTGAAACTTTAGGACTAAGTGTAGGGGAAACTGCTTCATTAAAACAAAGACAAAACAAAAAACAGGTAATTTTACTTTCTAGGCTTGCAGCTTCTGAATTTTTAAAATTCAGATGAGATTAAGACATGAATCTCATAGTCATTAGTCATGTGTTTGTCCAGAACCTGACAAGTCATTTTAATTGCCAAGTTGTACTTGGCAATTAGGAACTTAGAGTAGGTTTTATCTCGTATACGTGCCATAAACTAATACAATTCTGTTGATACACAGAATCCTTATTCTCCTGAGTTTTCTGATACTGTAAGCACTGCGGATAAGTAGACACAAGAGAAGGATTCACAAGGAAAAAAAAAAAAAAAGAAAAATTTAATTTTAAAAAGTATAGTTGTTTTTTTCCGTCAGAAAGCATCAAGCCAATTTTAAGATAGAACTTTGTTTTGAATTGGCATTTCAAAGCTAAATGAAAGTCCTACTTTTCAAACACTTCATATGAGGGGGAAAAAACAATTTCAATTGACGTTCTAGAACAAAACATTTCATTCTGCTTTTTTTAAAGGAGAATCTGGTCCATTTAGCTAAGTTTATGACTGTGTTCAGAATAAAAGTCTGGGTAGTTCTGTCTGGGGGGAATGTTTTTTCAGCAGTATGAATCTTGCCATTAAAATTTCATTTTATGTACAATAGAAACTTTAGGAAGAAAATCTTCACAAACAGAAATTTGTGACCATTTTTTAGATTCCAACAGAAATACTTCATGCTTTCCTATTACAGTGTTTGCAGTGTGTCATTCAGGCACTTAAAAACTTTACACCATCTTCCACTGTTACATCTGAATATAGAGATTGATCATTTCATTCATAAAATTCCGTTTTATACGGAATTGTGAGGAGGGGCAGAGGGATTCTGACCTTCAAATTAACAAAGTGTTTGTATACAGTAGCAATGTATGCATTACAGTAGATGTTTGTTTGTGCCTTTGCAGATCTTCGAAGCAGAATATAAAATCTTGTTTTCAGAATCTGTACCTACCTGTGGGTGACTCTGGAAGGCTGCTTCTTGACTTTCTGCCTCTGCGCATTAGAAACCTCTCGCTCGCTTTCTTTGCTTCTTCTAGTAATTCAAGGTTCTTCTTTTTGTCTTCCTCTGATATTTTGACATCTGGTAGTTGATCATTTACCAGATCAATCACATGACCGCTGTTGTCTGGGTAGAAAAAGTCAGAATTAGAGCTGTACCTCATAGATACATTGTAGCATTTCAGAGTAACAAGTATAAAATATATCTATAAATTTAGCTTTGAGCTTGCATTTAACAAACATTAATGTCTGCTTATTTCTAATGTTGTTATATTCTCAAATTTAGAGCAAGTCCTCAAAAACACAGATAACCCACTAAGATTAAGTCACTATGCTCTGATACGTGAAACTGGCTTTTCCGGCTGTGTCCCCAATACAGTTTTTCTAATTTATCAGTAAAAGTGGCATTAGATCCATCTCAACTAGCAGTCACAGCATTTCTGTCTACAGACAGTTTTTCCATGGATTTTGTATGTCCAGTTTTTCAAGGCTAAGGTCCCACAAAGTCCCGTGGCAAAGATTTATGCAAACTAGTTTTAACATACAGATGATTCCATCAAATAATCTATAAAATGAAATGCAGAGTTTGGAACTATAAAGATTTTATTCTATGCAGATAGAAGAGCTTTTCCCACACATGCAGAAGCAACAGTAAAGCTGCATCTGGCAAAGCTGCAGGCAGAAGTTGAATAGCTAAAGCCTGAGAATTATAAAGCTATTTCAAAAAGCAAATCACTCTCTACCATGTGGTGGACCTGCAAGAATTTTCCAAAGGAATTGCAAATCCCATTAGAATATCTAATAGTTAAAGAAGGCATTGTTAGAGATTGCTTTTCCTCATGCCCACTTATGTTGATATGTTAGATATGTGACCCAGGAGAATGCATGGACCACAAACTGAAAGCCACTGCCTTACACTTAGACCTTTAGATTAATGCATTGTTTCCTAAACAATTTTTAATTAATTGTAGAAAGAACCCATTAATCCCTGTCTTCCAAATTGGTCAAAACCACTAAACTTTGAGCACTAATTTTTACAGTTCTCCAGGCTATGATTAAGCAAAGAATGTAGCCTGTTGTCGGAAAGGCCCTTTCTGTGTGAGTTGGTATGAATGGTTTCTATAAGCATCTAGGCTGTATGGAGAAACAGTTACCTGAAAACAGGCCAAAGAAAGGAAACATATATGCTGACAAGGTAGTGTGTGCAAGTTTTTCATGGGTTGATAAACTCTACAGACTTGTAAGCTTGTTGGATCTGCAAGAACTGATAAATAGATCACCAAGAGTCTGCTCAATCTGTACAAGGCCACTGACACACACTAGCATCAACAACAGACTGCAAGTCAGACATTTATTCTCAGGAAACTATGAGAAAATTTGTGACTGTGTGAGTGAACTAACTATATGAGTGAATAAGTGACTGTTGTGTGAAGAGTTATCTGGTATTAATAACAACTTGATCACATTAACAACAGCTTAGTGAATAAAATGTGTTCTAAGAAGTATCAGTTGTGACTGTCTCTCTCGCCAGCTTGATGCCTCTATTAGGGAAGAGGCAATTTATAACACTGTTTTGCAATAAGAACAACTTACTAAAGAACAGCTTGGGTGAGGGGGAGGAAAGTCATCAGGTAATACGAGAAAAATATTTTTAAATTTGACAAGAGCCATTACAGAACAATTAGTCTTCAGAAAAGCTAAGAACATAAGTAAGCAGCAAAAACTCAAGGGGTTTTGGTTTGTGGTTGTGGGGTTGGTTGGTTATTGGGGTTTTTTTGGGGGTGGGGAGAGGGGGGGTTGTTTTTAATTTCCATAAATTTAGTTCAATTTCAAGGCTGTCAAAAAGCATGCCCACAGTTTGGATATTCTTAAAGCAATCTATTCTTAATGAAATATCTGTTTTGTTTTACACTAAGATTTGTGTGTTGAAAGTTTGAGAGAAAGACCTCCCATGGCACTTTCCTTGGGCCAGCAAAAGAGGAGAGCTGCAAGGCATGGTTATTTCTATCTTCCTTGAGCAGATAAGTTTTCCTCACTATACTCAACATCTCTGCCTTTTTATATTTGCTTTGCCTTCTGCCTCTTCACCACTTCCATTTCCCTTCCCCTTTGCTGCCATTTCCTCTTTTCCCATGAATTCCCTTTAGTATCTCCTGCTGCGTCCCATCTCAGCACCTGCTTACAAATGACAAGTGTTCAAAGAATCACTTGTTGACTATTTCAGGTCTACGAGTTTATGACCATGAAGGCAAGACAGACCTCCAACAGGAGACATTTTGCAACAGGTTTAATTAGAAAATGCCTTACTTAGAAAAGCAACATCTTAGAATCATAGGGTAATTCAGGTTGGAAAGGACTATTGGAGGTCATCTAGTCCAACCTGTTCAAAGCAGAATGAGTGGTGAAATCAGACCAGGTTGCTGGCCTTTCAAGACAATCTGGTCTTGAAAAACCTCTAAGGATGGGGATGCAAAACCTCTCTGGGAAGATCGTTCTAATGCTTGACTCTACAGTGAGTGAAAAGTTCTTTATACCCGCTTAGAGCTTCACTGGTTTCAAATTACGTCCATTGCCTCTTGTTGTCCTGCCATGGGCCTGGATCCATTTTCTTGATAATTTTTCTCATTGGTATTGAAAAGCTGTATTAGGTTTCTCCTAAAGCCGTGTCTTCTCCAGCCTAAATTAGGCCAGCTCCTTCAGCCTGCCCTCACAGGGCAAGTGTTTCAGCCCCTGGACCATCTTTGTGGCCCTCCATTGGACTCACTCCCATTTATCAACACCCTTCTTTTATTGGAGGTCCCAAAACCAGATGCAGTTTTCTAGATGCAGTCTAATGAGTGCTAAGTAAAAGGGAATGAATACTTTTCTTGATCTACTGGCTAAGCTTCTATGAGTACAGTCCATGACATTGTTAGCCCTCTTCACTGCAAGGGCGCACTGCTGGTTCATGTTCAACGTGCTGTCTACAAAGGCCTCCAGGCCTTTTTCAGCAGAGCGGCTTTCCAGCAAGCCAATCCCCAGCCTGTACCTACTGCAAGGGGTTATTCTTTCCCATATATAGGACTCTGAATTTGTCTTTGCTGAATTTCATAAGGTTCCTACTGGCTCATTCCTCCAGCACGTCTAGGTCTCTCTGAATTGCAGCACTGCCCTCAAGCATATATTAATTAAACTCCCGCAATTTGATTTCATCTGCTAATTTGATGAGAGTGCACTCCCCATCCTCCTCCAGGTCATTGATAAAGATGGAAAGCACAACTCATTTTCTTGAGTGGGTTCCAAGACACAGCCAAAGGCCAGCCACAACAGCTGGAATAGAAAGCAGGTTTGAAGCAAAGCTCTGTCTTCAGCAGAATGACATCTGGAAAGGTTTGTTTCTTTTAGAGAACCCTCTCCCTTTGCTAACGTCTAGGCAGCATGACCAACCAACCAGTCACTACCCTCAGAGCCAAAGTATCCAACCAATATTTTACCTGTCCAGTTGTCCACCCATCCAGATCGTAAAGTCCTAATTTGGATACCATATTTAGGGGGAAGGCTGGGGGGGAAGGGAGGAGCTCTTGCTACTGCATCTCTGAATATGGAGGGATAATCATTCTTCTGTATAAGTCTGATTTCATAAGTTCATAGTTCCATAAATTTATTTAGTTTCCACAAGTTTAGTTACCTCTAAAATCAATTGCTGGCAAGCAGGATAGATTTCAAATGTTCCAAGTTCTCTTAAGTGGATCTGAACTGATTTATATGGATCTTATTTCCATCTTAGTTTAATAGGACATATAAAGGAAGTTTCTCTTTGAATGCAAGCAGCCAAAAAACCCCATTTTACTCGTGAATTTAAAGGACCAATTACAAAACTGGAGCAAATGCACAAGAAGTCACAACTCTTTGAAGCCTCCTAACAATCTTTCGGTGGGCTTTCTCTTAACTACGTTTTTATAGGCATACTGATACAACTGAGTACCCAGTTACGAAAGTGTCAGAATCACAAACTAGTAAGGATTAGTTCTGACTGTTACTGATATGAATAGTTAGCACCTTCTCTCTCCATGGCTGAGAAGCGAACTCTAATACAACAGTGGAAATACTACTTACTTAAAATATTTAAGAAAAAGGCAATGTTAAGGATGTTCTGCTAGATTTAAAAATCTCCCATTCTCTATTTGTGTGAATCTAGCCCAGCATCTCAGGTGTATAAAATTATTATTGTATTTTTGTCATGTCACAAATATTAAATTAATTCCAGCAAACTAACGCTCATAAATCCACAAAAAGGGAATGAAATGTGTAATAATACATTAAATTCTGTCTGAAAGGGTTCTGGCCTCTCTGTTTTGACCGCCGGAAAGAAAAAAAATAAGGTATATACACTGTTAATAGCAGAGTGAGTTTGGGTTACTTTCAGAAGTACCAATTAATTTTTTATCTCATGCAATACCTCCTATATAAGAGAAAGTAGAAATGTACCTATAATTTAGGGAAAATAGTCTTAGCTGTAGCCATTTTTCAACCCTAGGGATGCATGATCTACTATCAGCACCAGATCAGTACTTCTTACAAGAAATATTTGCTGAGACTGCCAGGAATCACTTCACTATTGGAAAATTCAGAAATGTTCCATGAACCCCCATGCCTATGTTCAATATATTGATCAAGAACAATCCCACACATCTTAGTTTCTCAATAAAAACACATAAAGAGGACTTATTAATCAGAGTCTTTAATAGAATCTCAATTACTAAAAGCAACCTGAGTTGATAAAACAGAATTTTTATTCTGAATATTTTGAGTATCAGAGAGGTAGCAGGGCTCTGATGTTTGCTGGTGCCTTAGTAATGAAAAAAATAGATACAGATGCGTCTGTTTCAAGATGCCAAAGAACTACGTTCCTTAGTGATACTAGAAAGGTGCTTCCCCTTTAAAAGCCTCTGGGACTATTGGAATAGTCACCTGATAAGCTTGGTTTTAAGTCTGTCACAAAACCAGTATTTTTTTTAAGCTATGCAACGATCACACAAGTCCATGATTTTACAAAAAACTGTTTTCATGCACAGCATAAAGCAGTGATAATTGGCTCAAATTAAGTTAATGGCTGGGAGAAAGTAACATTGTAAAGATAAAAATAATTTTTAAAATTTATTCTAAATTTCTGATTCCTCCCCTCATCCCCCCATTTTGGTAGGAGGTCTCATATGCTTATTCCTTCATCCTTTACATGCAATAGTATAAACATTCTATCAACTTTGTTCAACTTTTACTTTTAAACGGAGACAAGTGACAATCCAAATGCAAACATACCAAGACTAAGAACTCATGGGAGCTTTGCCACTGACTTAACAGGATGAGCATTTATCTCAGTTCATAGTACTCACAAATCTGCATTCACATCATTAGTCCCCTTGAATAACAATTTACTCCACAGGTAGCTACCGGAAAACTAATAGAACTAATTATGTAGTAAGAGACTAATTAGAAAGTGAAGAAATGAAGAAAATCTTCCCCTGGATAGCTTTTTTTTATTTCAAATTTAATCTGATATGATAGCCAAACTAAATAACTTGGGACTTAAGTGTCTGTTAAGCTCCTTGCTAAAAAACATTCCAGTTGTTCAAAAGTAATAAAAACAGTATTATTGAACAGTATTTTGCGTACAACAAGAATTTTAAGCATGTATCTCCAGCCTTCTAAAAATGTTAAGCTAACACACCAATCTAACAACTTTATGAAACTAATAATATGCATATTTCCCTGGATCTGTCTGCATGCAATCCACTTACGATCATAAACATTATGATCACAATTCAACATGCTAGCAGTATTCCCTGTGCATGCATTACAGAGAGTATGCACAGGAAAAAAGCTGTATTCAGTACAGTCAGGCTCTATATTTAGGTCTTTATTGCATGTCACATTTTCTGAGAAAACATCCTAGCTTAAATGAATAATCACTTCTTACCAACAGAAGTCAATGAACATGTTGGATTCCTAGTGGCACGGTTAGAATGTCTCCTATGAGGACTACGAGGCCTAGAGAGAAAAATGAACAAACAAAAATGATGGGAGTATGCCACCAAAAAAAAAGTTCTACTTCTCTATAAAAATTTAACATTAAAAAGAAAGCACTTTTCTTTGATTAAAATAATGAAAACTAAAAGTTTTTATTGCAATTCCTCTCATCTCCAAACAACTGGAAAATGGAGGAAGATTGCAGAAAGAAGGAAGATTACAGAAATTGCTCTCACAAAGGAGTTCTGACATTTGCTGATAACCTCATACACTGTGAACTTTTGATTTCTTAGAAAAACTACATTTCTTTAGTTCATTATCATGACTTAAAACTCATATAAATATGGTACATTGCAAAAAAAAAAAAAAATTAATCTTTGTAAATTGTTAGTGCTTCCTAAACTAAGTTTTATGACTGAAATAATTTCTTAGGCTCCCACATTGACACTCCCATATAGCAATACGGGAACTTTCTCGATTGAAAACCAGGTGAAAGTCTCAAATGACTGCAGAAAATTAAACACTGATCCAGCAAAGAATGCTGCTTATAAAGGGCTGCATTGCAATTCTGACTCTTAAATAATCTTAACGTTTGGAGAAGTACACTTTAAAAATACAAGCAAATTATAGTATAGATTTATGATCAATACTTTCTGATTAATTTTTTCTCATATTTTAAGTCTAGTGGCAGGTCAATAAATTAAAAATCCCAGGTCAAGAAGTATGCTTTATCAGAAGACTGAAAATAACCTTAATTCAACTCAAAATTGAATTGAAGTTTTCAACTTCAAACAGGATTATTATTTCCATTCAACAGCTTACTTTCACATACGCTTAACCTCAAGATGGTATTCTTGCCCTGTCTACCTGAACGGGTCCAAACATCTGCTTCAAAACTCACTGTACTATAGTATTCAAGCTAGACATTTAAGTTGTCCAACTGTCTAGCTTAGAAACATTATCTACTTGAATTCTCAACTGATTGATACCTATTTTATTTCACAAGATCAGGAATGTGGTCCTATCCCAGTTCCCAGGTGCCACAGAAGTTTCTTTTGCAGCTTCACCAAAACAGTAAGGAGGACTGAAGGGATACAAGGAAGGAAGGGAAAGAATAGAGCTGGAAAAGAAGCCTACACTTGTTGCACCTGTTTTTTAGATAGAAAAAAAAGTCCAGTAACTCAATTTCCACTGCTTTCAACTCAGGACTTTAAAAGAACTGAGCATATCTTAATTGGCTTTAGAAGAAAATTTTTAAAGATGCTGGCTAATAATATCATATTATTCTAATATCTCAGAAAATATCTTATTAAACAAAGTTAGCCAGCAATGCCAGACTACCAACAATTTTTGTAAGAAAACAAACAACATACAATAACAGTAGCTTCACCAGCATCACCTTAAGTTATATAAAACAGTATGTGTTTTAAGTCAATACCAAGATAATATGCACAAGACTGGAAGGTAGATTTATTCTGAAAGATATATGTAATATGCTAAACCTGTCGAAAGAAGATAAGAAGTATTTTCAGCAGTTCATAAAACTATAGAATGCTAAGTATAAAAAAAAAAAAATACTAAAAAATACTTGCAAAAGCTATTATTAAAAATGCAAAGTATTTTTATGATCATAAGCCTTCCTTGGAAATTTTCTGCCTTCACAAATAAGCCTTATTATACAAACTGTCAAACATTGCAAGTCCATCTTTTGCCAAAAACCTTCCTCCTTCATTAAAACACACTTTAGTAATTTAAAGATCATACAGATGGATTGATTTTAAGAACAACATAGTTTGTTGCTGCATTTTCCTTTCAATAGACAAAACAATTACAACAGATTGCAAATATTCTTGCTACAATGTCTATTTTTCAGCATGATACTAAGAATATTGTAATAAGATGGTAATATAGCTAGTTCTTTAATTCAAGAAGGGAACAGACAACACAGGCTTTGTACATAAGATACACTCATTTGCGAGAGTCAACACTGATGGCTGAGCGTACCTTAAGGAACTTACATCTTTAATATTTAAAAAACAGTGATTTTTTTTTTAAGTCTTACAAGGATTAATTTCTTAACTCTACGTCAGTCTACAAAGTTCTTATTGGTTCAGTGGAAATATTTATATGATTAAAGGCAGCACTACTGGTGTACGTATATAATTAGTAGACCAGAATTAGGGATTTAGCTACTGAATTGAAAAACTTCGGGGGGAGGGGGGGGGAATACTTCAGGAAACACAAAAATGCTCAATTGTACTTTTTTTGGTCTCAGTTGCTCATTGACTGGGTATAAGTAAAGGTTAAAATTTGGATAGAAGGATAGTATTGCACCTTGACATGCACAGAACACGAGGAATCCAACTGTCAGTCATCCTTGTAGTAGGTGTAGGATTGTAGCGCACACATGCACACCACTGTATGTCTACAAAAGGATTTGACCAAGCAATTTTTTTCCTCACCAGGCCATATTTTATTTGCTAGCAAGAAGATGGACTTCAAAAGTTACAGCTTTTAGTCCAAATTATGCAAAACTTTAATTTACATTTTTGTTTTAGTTTCAAATTATGCTATTTTGAAAGATAAGAAAGTTCATGTAAATTTAAACCATACTGAGTCAGGTTGGCAGGCTTAGTATTCTATGAAACTCTACTCTTTTAGTATCAGTTATATTCCTGTCCCTACCCCCTTCCCTGCATCCAAAAAATCATCATCAAAATGCAAAGACAATATGATCAAATTACAAATAAAGATACAGCAATAATATTTTAATACAATATAAATTTCAAAGCAGTATTTTAGAAACACAGCTCCTGGAATTACTGTACAATTTATGCATAGATTGGTAATGTATTATATAGTACCTGTTAACCAGATTTTTATCAATTTCTACATCTGGCGTAACAGCATTCTCTGGAAGAACAATAGAAGGTGTACTGCATGTTGTCCCTTCAACAGTTGTGTCCTGAATGGTTTGTGACAAATATAAAAATGTAGTTAAACAGAAATTCAAAACACTGAAGATTGTCGCTCTTTGTGGAAAATAATGTGTATTGCTCAATTTAGCTAAAAGAGAAGATGCCTGAACTAAGTGAGAATTAGCTCTTATTTGATAAAAAAAATGTGAATTGGAAGGCTTTATTTAAATTGCTAAAAAGAGATGATGGAGACCTGGAATATTTGTTTTCTTTACAAATTTTTAATGCATGCAAGCTAAATTCAATAGGCATGGAACTAATGAGAAAGCTTTAAAATGGTAGACAAACTGATTTTTCACACAGCAAACCATTCCTCTACTGAAGTACATGTACAACACTTAGTGAACTCATGAGCTGAATGCAAGAGCGAAAAGCAGCTATGTATAACAGGGCTAAAGTAGGCACACAAAACCTCCAAACGGTACTAGTGTGCAATGAAAGCTTGAATAAATGCAGTATTAAGTGTACACATGCTATCCAAAAAAACAGAAAATAATTACGAGGTTATCTTGTTAATGTTCTACTTGGTTTTCTCTCCCATTAATTGGAAAAATATTTTTTTAAACTTATAACTGCAATATTTAATAAAATACAATATAATTTTTAAGTGACAAAAGAAACTGGCACTAAATATCAATGTATGCTTGCCTTCTTAAAAAATATGAGAACTTGTCCCGAGAACTTACTCCCATACCTTCTACCACAATGATGCCAATCAGCTGAAGAGAAGGAATCTGTTTCCTGTGAGATATCCCAAATGGAGATACATCAAGTTGGAATAAAGAACCGTGGATTTCTCATATGTGGTCAAAAAATTATGACTTCTACCCCATGTACTACATTCATATTAACACACACACACACAAAAAAAAAAAAAAAAAATTTCAACCCCTGTACTGTTGAAAGGCTACATAAGCAATCGGGTGTTTACAATCAGTCAAGAAGTTCAAAGAAGTGATTCACATAAAATCATGCACAGGGGGGAAAGTGTAGGCACCTGTTAGAAGTTGCAATTTTTATTTTAGAGTACAATCATGAGATAAGTAGAACATATCATAGCAGTATGAGCATTTATAGCTGGAGGGAAAACTTCCCAAAAGTGGCAGGGGACTGCCATCAATCAACCTGTAAAATTTAAAGAATAATTTGTAAATTCTTAAATCCTAATTGCTTCTGCTAGGCACTAGTATGTACAAGTATTTTATTTTAGTTATTTGAAGTCTAAATTTTTCTTGAAACTACATCCCAAAATTTCGTAAGAAATTTTTACTTCAGTTGGCATTGGATTAGAGAATAGAATAGAATAGAATGGAATAGAATAGAATATTTTCAGTTGGAAGGGACCTACAATGATCATCTAGTCCAACTGCCTGACCACTTCAGGGCTGACCAAAAGTTAAAGCATGTTATTAAGGGCATTGTTCAAATGCCTTTTAAACACGGATAGGCTTGGGGCATTGACCACCTCTCTAGGAAGTGCTGCTTCTGAATTTTCTAAAAGAGCATGTTTGCTATCCATGGCACAAAGCCAATTACATTGAACTGTTATAAACATAATTTTGCTTTTACTGAAATAGCATTTGCTGTCAATTTTGCTTACTCCTTTTAAAAATGTTTACCTACTAGAGGTTGACACAAGTGTAATGAATTCAGAATAACATTTATTTTAGTAATATTCATTAAATAGGCAGGTAATAAAACGCTGTTATAAAAGTACTAATTTAGGCATTTACAGAATGAAGCATGTAATAGCTGACAGTTTAACAAGTCAACATTCTAGGAAAGAGAAAATTAAATAATTTCAATTGTTTGAAACAAAGCCCATCAATGAATAATTCTTTCAGTTGTCTATTGTCATGTGGAGCAATGAGCATAGTCATAAGGTTTGTTACAACAAACAAGTAGTCGAGTATAAATTGAAATGGAATTACATATATCCAGAAAGCTAACAGTTACATGACTGCTAATATCTATCAGATACAATAGAACTCCTTTCAACATCTCTCCCAGTGCTGCAATTTATTCTTCTTAAAATAATGTATTTTCTGATTAATTCAAAGAACTCTAGAAGCATTTTGAAAATGGTATAATATAAAGTATATAGCATAACCCTTCTTCCTCTCAAAGGAGGGAATAAATATGCTTTGGTTTGGACATCTGATTTAGGATTCTTGATTCTGCTGTAAACAGCTTTTTTTTTTTTTTACTAAAATAAATACATTCTATGCAGCTCCACACTTCTATACTCATAATTCTCACATGATATTCCTCGGCAAGTTCATATTGTCAGTCACAGGAGAGCAGGATGGGAAACATGCAAAGAAAATAATAGGAAGATTTAAGTTTAAGAAAAATATCCTTGTAATATTGGAAATGTTCGAATGTAAAAGCATGATATATTATGTGATTCAAGTGCACAACTGACATTGTATGATAATAGGTTGAAAGCAATTTTTAGTAGTATTCTTGAAAATGTTACTAAGTAACAATGTATTTTGTTTAACAGTCAATAACAAAAATTCAGGTGACTGCCCTGCTTGTAGGGCAAAGCAGCTCAGTACACATGCACATTGTTTATACTAATCTCATGACTGCCAAAGAGCAAAAGCTTTTGAATGACGTAATATCAGCCTTAAAGTCACTCAAGTCCATTTTAGGACTCTAAAAACTGCTCATTAAAAAGAAAAAGAAAAAGAAAAAGGCTGTAGCCAAGGCTAGTTCAGGTCAAGTAGAATACATTAATCTTGGTCAGCAGCTATAACAGTACAACTCCTACGCAGATGAAAATTCATGCCGCCTATTGTCCAAACCTATTGTACATTTGCATAGGAGAGGGGCATGAAGAGGTAGAGCATGAAGCTCTTTGCAGGGCCAGCTGGCTTGAATCAAAAGAAATCAGGCTGCTATATGCAGATCCTGGAAGAGAAGCTTTAACAGGAAGCTTAAGCTGTCTCACAGTTGTATATCTGCACAAAGATGATACAGAAGTTTTCCATCACGCTCCCATTGCCTGCCTGTAACTGCCCTCTTCGTGTTAGCTTCCAGAAAAGTCTGCTCTTCAGCTATTCCTAACAGCTGCCTCATCTCCTAGTACCAGTGACTGCCTGCTACCAAGTCTTTGCTTCCTTTTTGTTTCAAGCCCTCCTCCCATAAAAATGTAGGGTAAAACTGACTCGACCTCTATGGCTCAGGTGGGAACAGATCCACATGCTCTACAAGGATGATCATGTGCCATCTAGTCTTGCACGGAGGCTTGTGCAGGGCTGAGAGAATGGCACGTGCGGTTTGGTACATAACAGAAGATCCAAGAGGCTCAGGGATACTCAGGGTGGATAGGATCTGCAGACAATCTGGCTGTTAAGCTCTACGAAGCCCTCACTAAGCATGCAGAAAATACATTTTTAGAAGTTTTATAATCCTGCCAAATTTGGATGGATTTGAACAGTAATGGGGGGTGGTGGAAATCTCTGCTAAAAGAGCTACTCTGCCAGGACAGTCAGATGATAAAGCTTTACTGTATACCACCTGAATTCTTTAAAGCATTGGGGAAAAAAAATCCTCTGCCACCTGGCCATGTTCTTAGAAATTAATTAAAGTTCTGGACTGAATTTCAGAACAAATTTGGCCTGAAACAGACACTTATGTGAAAGGCCTCAGAAAAGTTATGCATCTCAGAGAGGAGTCTTTTGAGTGAGATGGGGTTTTAAATAAGCTTAATTTTAGATGTTTAAGTGAAGTGCTGAGCTTAGAGTTTAGCAAGTAAGGTAATGATATTCAATTGTAACTGCATCTAGTTCAAACAGACAGGATAACAAAGTAAACATGAGACATCTTCAGAACAAAACAGATAATATGCAGTGATTTGATAAAAGTACAATACAAATTTAAACAGGAATAATAAAAAAGAGAAATGCAGAAGCTTGAATGATGGAATAATCAGTGTATGAGAAACATTATGAACATCTGAGACAGACTTTTCCTCAGCAGTCAGAAGAGCCAGTGAAATAGTGTTTGGCATACAAAGAGAGGAGAAAGCTGGAAACAGAAATAGGGATTTTTGATTTAAAAAGAGGGAAGGATGGCAGCTCACTAACCCTGAAAGTTTAGGGAGATTTATAGGCCACTATAAATCTTAACATAACTGGTAAGGATCTAATTTTGTTTGCTGCAGGTACATGTTACATGTATAGAAATTACATTTTTAATACTAAAAACCTGAAATCAGTTTTTAAGGGTATAAGTGAAAGCATATTATAATATTACATTATTCTATGTGAAACAAATCTAATTAAAATATGGAAATGCCTAAAAATGACATCTGACTATGAAGTTCTATGATTTATGGTGGAAGAAATGATTCTGTATAAAACATTTCTGAAGTGTTCAATAGTTACTGTAACAAGACAGCACACAAACTAAGAGTTCAACTACATACTCGTATGAATACTTTGATGAATGTTGTTTAGAGTTAATCAGAATGGTGAACATAGGCTGCTGTAAGAAATACTGAAATGGAAAACCATATTTGTTTTCTCAAAATGAATTTGAGAAATATAACCCAGGTCTTCCCATCATGTAAAAAATACTTAAGTAAGCAAGAAACTACATGTGCTGTAAGGTTCGTTTTCTTTTTCTCAGAACTGTTTTGTGAAATGTGTGTGCATTTGTGCATGCAGGGAAAAAGTGGGGAAGCATCTCCTGAAACAGAATGAGGAAATTGTTAGACACCAGACAGCACTTTAGATGAGATTCCAGACTTGGAAAGTTTGTTCAATGGCAGAAAACAAGTCCACCAGTTGTTAGTTCCTTCTGTCTGTTCCTTCCTTCTCTTTGCTTGCAAGTCCTTATCTCACAACGATAAGCTATTTTACTTATTACATAGTCATGCCATAGAACTTGGACTGCAGCAAGACCCAAGAGTGATAACAGGTATGAATAAGATCAAATCCTCACAACATTGGCTAGTTACAATCCTTAACTTAAGTAGGCTCATGAGCAGTGTGTCGGTTAAAATCCTTCCACTGTTACTTTATGCCTAAAAATAACAATTTATCTAAAAGAAAGCGTTTTGCACAGTTAACGGATTCATGAATTATCACATTACCATAGTTGATTTAAGACCTACCTCTAAAAGGCCGGTATAATGTATTAAAAAATTATTTTAAAATTTTTTTTTTTAGATTAGGTGGTTGGAATTCTTCATTTCTCCCATTTGACAAGCACGCTCAGGATTAGATTCATTGATGTCTGTTAGCTTTTCATATTTTTTTCTCTTTGGGTATGTTTTACCCAGAAAGTCTTTTGTACTAAAATACTCGTCACATGGTGAGTTAAAAAAAAAAAAAAAAAGTCTTCTTGACCTAATATATGTTCTCAGCTAATACTGTAATGAACTTACATCCATCTGGGGTGTTTATCTTAAGCCAGGAAACTAACACTCAGCACTATGTGCAATTTAGATGGAATGCATGACAAATCAGTGTAGGGCTTACTGCTGACAATATTTTCCAACAATGTTAAAGTAGCGGATGTTTTCACCTACAGTGTAGAATACAGTGTCCTCAAATCCAGTGACAGTGATACATTTTTAACTGAGGATGTGCCAGATTATAAATCCTCTCTTTCTTTACACCAGTTTGCATAAAACAGGATGATCTGCATAACCTGTGATTTTGTAATCAGAGTAAGGCTCTTTACTTCAGCTAAGCTAACAATTCAAAAAAACCTCCACTTTATTAGAACATAAAATTACTGTTTATCAGCGGTATAAACAATTCAAAAGGAAGAATTATCATCTCTTATTGATTTTTTTAATTTATCTGCAAATAAAACATGTAAAACATGCAGATGCCACAAATTTGAGTAGCAAAATGATGAATATGTCTGGGGAGCACCTACCTGCTCTCTGTATAGTTCCAGTATGTGTTCAGCTACTGCTGTGGCAAATAAAGCACTGAGAAAGACTACAAACCAAAAAGCAGATTTCCATCTTTCACACACACATGAATTGCATAGCATCTTCTATATTTATAAAGGCAACACTAGATGTTTCAAGACTACTGTGAAGTACAAGCCTAAGTTCTTTTCTCAAAGGTTAAAGTTTTCTGTAATAACACCACAAAGGACATTTTTTGACAGCTTTGATATACATGGTTCAGAACAGACAAGACATATAAGCCTCCAGATCAAATTGATAAACAAATGCTTGAGCAATTTCAGTTCTCATTCCTTAGTCTATAAAATATTTGAAGAATTCTAAGAATATCAACTAAAAGATCATTCATAGCTTCATCAATTAATCAAAACAAACTAATACATAGCAATGATTAGTTTTTATTTTATAAACTCTAAATACACACAAACAGGTTTCAGCCTTACGTTTCCAACAAGTGCTAGAAAACACCTTTGTAAGAGTGCTTACTTTGGCTGGAGGAGAACTATTGTGTTGTGCCTCTTTTGATTGTCCCTTGTCTTCAGGTAAGGTTGGCATGGTGGACAGTGTGAAGCACGTGGACCATGCACTGCTGAGAATATCTGTTTCAAGTTATCCTGAAGGCATAAGCGCTGAGAGGCCTTGTGATCCGCAGGCTGTGTAAGATGCCAAAAATACAAATCACATCTGTTTAAAACTCTATGCTCTAACACTGAGATCACTTTACAATAACAAACAGCATTAAGGTTTAAAATTAAAAATGTTATCTTGTGTTTTATCAACTAAAGCTTTCAATGTCAAGTATAACTTAGTAAATGCATTCAAAACAGACAACCTTCCGTTCTTGTTGCTATTTCCATCTCTTCCCTCCATTTTACAGGGGTTTTTTTCATTACTATGATTGTTCTGGCTGTGACCAAACTACCCTCTCTAAAAATCCTGGAAGAAGGCAACAGCATCCTGGATATCCGTAATATGCCTTTTAGTAACTAACAAAATCCTAATGCTACAGAGTGTGATCTCAGATCTCAAAGGAAGGAGTAAAACTGGAAAACCAGATGGTGGCACTCTTCCTTTGAGCAAGAGCAAGGCCTAGGTGCATTGTGCACACCTGGTGTACATCTGCACAAGACAACATTGTGGAAGACACTTCCGAAGCAAAACAGCATTAATGCCCAAATGGGAAAAAAAAAAAAACCCCACAAACCCACTGCCTATTAGGTGAGAAAATTCTTGTTATTAGTATCAGCGGAAGCTACTGCCTTCACAAGTATATTATTAGCATTAAAGCCTGTACAGTAGTCTGAAGGTGAGAAAAGTTAAGTACTAATCCTTATAGCTACAATGTATGTTTTACAAGACTTACTATGACACCTACTGGATAGTTAAGGAACAGTCCTCATAAATAAATCATTCAACTCTTTGGTGGTGCCTACAGATGACAGACAATGCAGTTATCAGAGACGTCTGGTACACAGTTTCTGTCTGGACTCGTAAGAGCTAACTATATTCCCTTTACAGTTAATTCACAGCTGTGTATAGAATGGAGCTATACACTCAAACAGTAATATAACAACTTCAATAGTGTGCCAAGGAGATAAATATACCCAACAAGCATAGGTTCAACCTCCAAAACATGTTACCTTCTCCCAAACCTGAACTACTAATCTCATCTCAATTCTTTTATTCTCCTAGAAATCAAGATAGGTGGAACAAAGAGGTTGAGATGGGGAGATGATTTATCTTATATTTACATAAGATAAATATTTA
>NW_009203214.1:0-19258 GCF_000690835.1 Fulmarus glacialis | reverse complement strand
TTTTTTTTTTTTTTTTCTTTTCTTTTTCCCCTCCTTTTTTCTTCATTGTCCTCCCTTAAATAGAAACTTCTTATGTCTGGGCTGATTCCAAATGTCACATTGCCTTGGTTTGGGTGGCACCATTTTTGTCCATTGGCAGTACTTCATGAAGCTCACTGTGTTTATAAGGCTTAGGGGAAGAAGGGAGATCTTGGGGAATGTGAGAGATTTTGCAGTAGTTGCACCCAGTCCTGGAGCCAGGATAGCTGAAAAGAGGATATGGAACATAGGTTAAACTGAATGGGAAAGTGAACGAAACACAAGAATTTTAAGCATCCGTCTTGAATTTTGAAAAGGCAACCATTTCCTGTTGTTGGTGCATGTTCCATACCTGCTCCCAGTAAGGCATTCAGCCTTTTGACACAAAACAGTGTAACCCCTATAAGTAGGGCCAACAACCGTTGCTCCCAGATGAGGAGCAAAAGGTGACTCGTCGGTATCTTATTCTTTTCCAACACTTGGTCCTCCTCTATTGGGGGGAGGCAGAGGGCAGAATGACTGTCTAACAAGCAGCAGCTTCTGCATGTGAACGAGTTCAAGTGAAAAGCAGAATTTGGGGTGCCAGGAGTGGATGTGGTTGTGTGCTGAGGGAAAAGGGGGAAAAGCGGTGATGGGTAGGATGAGAGAAGAGATCTGGAAGAGCCACGGAAAAGGAAGCATGATGGCCTGGGAACTAGCAGTACATTTACTACAAAGTCTGACCCTTCAATGGCTCTTCGTAGCAGGCTGCATTTTTTATCAAAAATTCTTGGAAGTTGTTTTATCCCAGAGCACCGAGCTAATTTCCTTGAATTGAAATTACTTATATTCTCATGTCTTTGTCCAAGGCTGCTATTTGCATCTGGCCAACGTGAGTGTTCAGAAATGTGAATGAGAAGGAAGAACCAGTGTGAGTGGTAGTGTCTCTATGACAGTGTGAGACTGTCCCACTGCTTATGTTCTGCCCTGCTTTCAGGAGGATGATGTGGATCAGCTAGTGAAGAGGATGATGGCCCTGCAGACAGACATTGTGGACCTGCAGAGAAGCCCACTAGGTCGTAAACAAGGAGGAACACTGGAGGATTTGTGAGTTAAACTACCTTGAATTTCAGATGCAGGAGTATTGCTAGCTAAGCTTATTCATTGCAGGGCAATGAAAGTGCTATCTCTTCATCCCAAATTATGGGGGACTGGGAGGACTTTGACACTAAAAGACAGTTTTTGACTCTTTACCTGTCATCGGTCTGAAATGGCAGACTGGTATATAAAAGATTTAAGTTCTTGAACTACTTGTTTGTAATTTAGGTTCTAGAGAAGTCCTTTGTGTTGTGTGCCTTTTTCTTCTAGAGAAGAACAAGCCAGAGAGCTCTACCGGAGATTGAGAGAGAAGCCAAGAGGTAAAAGACATTTTAGCTCAAGGTCAGCTTGCTTTCTGTGGATAGTAACTTTGGAGATGTGATAAGGAGCACTGAGAAGACTTTCTCTGCATCCTAGGCCTGCCCATACGCTAGCTACACATGGACTCTACTGGACTCGCTTTTTTTTGGAGAGGGGAGTCAGGGAGTCAGTTTTAAACTAGGCCAGCCTCGCTTTCTTGGTGCCTTCTGAGCTCTTCTTGAAACTCCTCTGGAGCTCTGTTGCTGCAAGCATATGCTGCTGCTTCTGTGTAGGAAGGATGAAAGACATAGCTGTTCCTTTGAGCAGCTATACAGCCCCAAGGCATTAGACCCACCCTACCAACTCTGCTTTGCAATTCTCATCATTTTGAAGAAGGTGGCTAAAATCCAGTGCAATTCATCCCACACCGACTTGCACGCCCTGAACTTGGGATGTTTCAGGATTGAAGCAGCAGTGGAAACAAGCCATTAAGAATCTCTGTCCTACAAGCCTACCTTTTTGTGTGATACTCTGAACTCTCATTCCAGATCAGAGGACAAGCGGTGATAGCCAAGAAATAGTACGACTGCTCCTACAGGCAATCCAGACCTTTGAAAAAAAAGTCCGAGTCATTTATGCTCAGCTCAGGTGAGCTTTGTAGAGTCAGCTTTTATTGAGGGTTGAAAGAAAGCATTTTCTCCTTCAGCAAGAGGTTTCGTTCTAGAGGTTTAAACCCCAGTGTGTGCAGCTAATGAGATCTGAGAGTGTTACAGGAAATAAGAAACTTCAGAAATATTCCCCTACTGCAGTTGCCCATGTGTGATCTGTTGTTTTTTGTTTTTTTGTTTTTTTTTAAATAGTAAAACTGTAGTTTGCAAGCAGAAGGCATTGGAATTGTTCCCCAGAGTGGAGAAAGTGATGAATCTGATGAATGAAGATGAGGAAACAGTTGTTAGGCTTCAGGAGAAACGGCAGAAAGAACTGTGGAACTTGCTGAAAATTGCTTGTGTAAGTAAAATAAAAACTCCAGTTTAACCTGAGTATATGGCTTGTTACACAAGCTACTGAAATAATTAATAGTAAATTTAGTATGTCCTATGATTCTTTTCTGTTATTTTGAGTTAGTATTAAAGCCAAGTTCCAGGCTTTCTCATACTCCTGGCTGCTGGAAATTAAATAATTGCAATCTGAATCTTCTGTGTATTCTTCAGAGTAAAGTACGTGGTCCTGTTACTGGCAGTCCAGAGAGCATGAACACATCACGTCTTGGTAGCCCTGGTCAGCTGCTGCTGCAGGTCCCTTCTGGAACCTACAATTTATCAGAATCTGTCAGGAAAAGGTGAGGCAAAGTCTGGAGTTCTGTAGCTGCTAATGCCAGCACTACGAAGCTGGCATTGTGAAATAATGACACACAGGCTTTCTCACATTTTACGCTTTGTGTTCAGCTTCCATTGTCAGCAGTCTTTTCTACCTAGTAGCTGGACTTCCTGGGGCTTGTGAATCTTCCTTACGAAAAACGGGGAATAATGTATAGCTTCACTTCCCCCTGCCTCAATAATAAAGGGTTTGTTTGTGGAATGGTTGGGCTCACTTGAAGTACACTGCCAACAGGAATTGTTGGAGCATTGTCATGTAAGGTCATAGTAGCTGAGCTATATGATAAAGGAGAGACTGCTACAACCAAGCACCTGTAGTTCTGGCTTGCTTAAATGAACCAGGTCACCAGCTGGAATGACAGACCTTGGTTTGTTTATTTGTATGTTGCTTAATCCTTTAGTTTATAGGCTGTTCTGCAACTTTTTCTCTAAGCAACAGTGACTCCACATAGCAAGAACCCAACTCCAACTTTGAACATGCTTCCTTTCCCCTGTCCCAGTAAATCTGCAGATGCCACCAACTTTCCCAGTTGCAATATGAATTGCTAGCTTATGAGCTGACTGGTAAAGGTTAATATTCTTCACTGCTCTGCAGCATACCTGCCAGAAATATTTTTTGAAGGTAGAGCAGCATTTCTAAACAAAACTTGCCATGGAGAATAATTGTGTAATAATTGTCCCTTTCAGCGAGGAGCTACTGCTGGAATCACAGAAACTCTGTAGCCAACTAGAAAATGTGATGCATGACACAATGAAGGACCAGGAGCAGAGCTTCATGGTAACATACGTGATATTGTTCTATAAATGGACTGGGGAAGCTCATGGCTTGAGACTTCTGCTTGTGTAACTTTGCCACCAATAAGTAATATGGCTAATAGCAATCTGCATACTACTCTTTTGGACAAGGAGAGTAGGAGTTGTGGGAGATAGAAAGCACCCACTTCCCCACTTGAACTGCTGACTGACATATTCCCTGCTTGCTGAGAACAGGTGCCATGCGCTGGGGACTTAAGTTGTGCTGAACAACGAAGGATGGAGGAAAGCACTTGGCTGTTGTACAAAAATACTGCAAAATTGCACTCTTAAAATTGGGATGGTCTTGTGGTGGAATACTTGGTGGGCAGGGATGCTTATTTAACAAGGCAGAATATTGAAAAGAAAGTAAAATATTAGAAAAAATAAGTAGCCTAAGGGTTTCCTTTACAGCAGTCGCGTGGTTCATGACAAGCCTATATTGACCAACTTGTTCACAGTAAAATTTTAAAATCTTTTAAATTGCTTCCTCTTTATTCTGGAGAAATCTCAACTGTAAGCTAGTGTTGAACTTTGTAGTTCTAACTGTTTATTCTTTAGGCTCTAGATTGGAGCTGGCTGCAGCTTCAGGTAGAAGAAACAAACAGTCCAGAACAAACCCAGATGTAAAATCACTTCGGTTGCCTCTGAAGACATGCTACTTCAGGAAGCCAACTGTGAAAAGCTGCTGCCTCTGAGAAGGGAAGTTCAACTGCCTCCTTCTACTGTCACCTACTGCTTATGTAACCACCTCTCAGACACTTTTTTCCACAAAGACACAGTAGGAAATGCCTGTTCTAACTGCTTGGAAAAAGTTCTTAATTGTGCCTTAAGACAGCAGATATTGTTATTCTCTGTCCTGATGTATCTTCCCTTAGGCAACACATGTGGTTGTTTTGCTGCCTTTTAGGCTTTCTAATGAACAATGGACAACGCATGCAATCAGCTTGCACAGTCAGTGGTAGATGTCACCTTCCTAATATACTTGAACTGTGAACTTAATTTCTTAACTTTGCTGATTTGCACTTTTTTTCTTAAGTGTAATGGTTGTACTTACCTAATACTTGTTTCCTATATGGGAACGAAATTATCTAAAACATGTAAACTTTTGGTTTGCTCTTTTTGATACCCTCAATAACACTTTAATGAAAAAGCTGCTTTCACTGTGCAGGTCTCTAAAACATGAGAGATGTAAGGATGTTACCCTAGAGACCACAGAGAAGGACATCTTCAGTGTACATTTATAATTGAACAAAGCATTTGCAGATTATCTATTAACCATGCTTAAAGTTGCACCAAAAAAAAAAAAAGGCACAGCTGGGTGGAGCACAGCTTTTCTGAACTTTACCGAGATACAAGACACACCAATATTATGTTCCAACTGTGACCAATTTATTTCATTCTGATGTAAACCCAAATTTCCACTACAGCAGAGAGACCGCCTTTTCTAAAAGGTTGTGAGGTATAGGACATGCAGGATGCAATACAATAATGGGGAGAGGAGGGATTTTCTTCTGTTTTTAGGAACAGATTTAAAATACGGGAAACCGAAGTGAAATGTGGCACAAACATCACAACTTCCATGCATGCCTTTAAGTATCTTCCTTTGATGTGGTGGCACTCTCTGGACTTCAGTGTTGGGTTAAAATGATTCTTTGGAAGAGTAGAAAGTTCACGCTTCTTGAAATTTCAGAGTAATTTTAAGGCCGAAACACACTGGGTACACTGTTCCTTCATCTTCCAGAGCACCACTTGTTGTTTTACTTAAAGCTGCATTAAGCTTCCAGCTCAAATCCTAGCCCAACTTTGTGACCTCCAGCACTGAAATTCTTGCCATCAATCAAGCCTGAGAGGGTCAGCTTTACACCTAGGAAAGCAAGTAATGAGACCCCTCATACACTGATATCCCTGTAAAATGCACCCCCCTCAAGTACTTGAACCTCACTAATGTGTCTTAGTCGCTATAGGAACTTCTGTATGTACACATCCTTCTATGAGCCTATGTAAGTTTTCTAGCTAATTTGTTTAGTCTGTTCTAGAGATGACAGTAAAATAACCCATAGTGTAGTACTAATACTATTTACTGCTACCAGTTGGACTTACATACCAGGTCGAAGGGCATGACTGTAACCAATTCCAATCAGGCTGGCATTATTCACTTTAGCCTACAGGAAAAAAGAAATCACAATATTTATACTCAGACAGAATTGTCCCAGTGCCCTGAGAAGGTGGCTTATGCATTAACTCTTTCAGCAACTTATAGACTTAACCTCTAGCAGAGGCATATTCCAATCTTTTCCTTTTATCCTGAAGAGTTTCCAGCTTAAGCTGTAATAGTTTCAATCTTTCCCTCAAATTGTGACCCATTATGCCTACATAAAATGCCACCTTGTCCTTCACTGTCCCCAGCGTTGTCGCTTTATATTCTTTAAAGGGCTAGTTCTACAGTCCCTTGGTAGCCAATGAAGTCTGTCTTGTTCACAGACCCCTGTTCACAAATTGCTTAGTAGTGATTTTTTTTTTTAAATGAGCAATAAATATATGAATATGCAAACCCATTTTTGCATTACTAAGTTTTGAGCTGTTTACCATAGTATTTCCCATCTTCAATTTTGGCTGAATTGTCCTGGAACTAATTCTTGTTTTGAAGCATAACAAATGCTTGCTACTTCAGTTCTTAGTGTTAGAATGTACATAATTACTTTTATTCACTGTCGCTTCCCTCTGGACATGTTTTGTCTCCTGAACCTCTCTCTCTTTCTCTCTCTCACTATTTAAACCTTTTTTTTTTTCCCCTAACATTTCTGCAAGAATTTGCAAGTGTCAGTAACAACACTTATCTCAGGACTTCAGCTGACTTTCAAGGGTTAACTGATTGTTAGGAGGCGGCTGTAAGCCCAGCTGAACTTCCATCATTTTACTATAGTACGGTTTTACATTATGCATTAGATCAGAATTAAAGAATTAAAAGGATACTGCATCCTCTCATTACCTTTTGAAAACACATTTTGCATAGGCTCCAAGCACACTAGTCAGACTAGTGACTATTTCACCATAGACAAAACAGTGCTTTAGATTTTTTTTTCCATCTTTTCACAAATATGACCCGTGAGGTCCCAATTTAAATTTGAACCACGACAGAAGCCACAATTTGCCATCTACCATACTTTCTCAGTAACTATTTAAAGCAACTACTTCATACCACAAATTTTCAGTATTTAAGGGAGCTTGAAATACTCATTCCTGTAACAAAATTCTTACCACAATAGAAGTCTTCTCATCCAGTTGGTACTTGGCAGCAATACCAAAACGTGTGTTGTTACTGCCAGCAGTCCATGCAAGATTGACTGATGTCTCAACCTTATTATTAACCTTCTGATAAATAGACCCACCAAACTCGGTGCCATCATTCCTGTTTGTAATAGATGCAAGTGTGTCAAGCCTTGCTTTGTTTAGTAAACAGTAACTCTTCAGCTTAACCCTTCCCTGCAATCATTCGATCATTATCTCTTAAAATGAACCAAGAGCTCCAATATTTCCCTAGATCCATGCTCATCTACTGCCTAGCTGGAGCTGGCAGACGACGACTCATGTTTTTTACCCCAAACAAGTTTTGCTTGCAGAATGGAACATGACTTTCCAACAGTTTGAGATTCTGACAAAAAAAAAAAAAACAAAACAAAACACAAAACAGGTAACTTGCTTGCTTGTCTTAAGTTAAGAAAGCAAGCCTGCGATGATGCATAAAGGGACAAATCCAGAAGGAGACTTAAGTCAGTTATGAGAATGATGAGACTGAAAAAAATGTTATTGCATTGCAGTTGTTTAAATACACCATGTTCAAAGACTCAAAGCATCTGAATGCCAAGACTAGAGCTACACTGCAATGACACTCAAGCACAATGCAACACACAGCTCTCTCCTCCACCTTGGGCATTTCTGAGCCAGAAGCTTTCGGTCTGGTGGAGAGGGAGGGAAGGTACAGTAGCTTAATTGAAGGCTCTTTTATCTAGCGCCAAAATAGAAATTAAAGTTTAGGGATTTTAATTCCAAATTAACATTATAAAGCGCCTTTACGCCACTATCTTATATACATAAAAAAACAAAATTACCCTGAAACATCGTCTCAAAAGACAGCCAAGAGTTGGAAAGTTGCCCCTGCTTTAGTTATACTGAAGATGAAAACAACAAATATATATTGTTTCAAAACAAATCAGCATCCCCTTCCACCTAACTCCGTTAATTCTCACTGTTCATCCAGTTTGGCTCCTCTGATAATGTTTTTCTAGGCTCAGATAATACTTACACATTAGTGTGCAGCTGAAAGTCTCCTGCCTTATATCCCAAGGCAAAGTTATTTTGCGAAAACTTAGACTTGGCTGTATCAAAAGCCATCTGGTAGCCAGCAAGCCAGCCTTCATAGCCCAACACTGCCCAGCCATAGATGGTTGGTCCAGAGAGATCTATGTCTATGTTGCAGCCTAGATTTACATATTCTCTTTTGTAGGAGGTCTTCAACTTTCCACTCTTCTTCCTGCAGAGAGAAACATGCCATTTTATCCCTGGTAGTACACAAGCATGTTTTATATGTAGTTTTATTCACATACGTATGTCCCTTAAGGCCAGTTAATTAAATGACTGTAATGCCTATTCAAAACTTAACAGCTGCTGAAGAGGGCATGGGATAAGAAAAATATTGGTATTATGTATATTTACGTGGTGCCACTTTTTCCTCCACCATCTCAAACTCCTTAAAATCCTCAAGAAGCAAAAAAGACAAAAGCGTTTCTGTTTAACGCTCTAAAACCCATCAGGTTTCAAATTTTGTTCTCCACAAGTGAGTGCAATGCACTATGGCATCATCAGTTTCTTTCAGGAGCATCCATGACATCCCACACCAATAGCTGGCCTTTCTGTCCTTCAGTAACTTTTTGTCTGCTCGGTTCTCTCCACCATTCCTTCATGTGCAGTGCTTGCTCTCCTTCCTTCTTCACTGCTGGATACCAGTCTCCTCTATCGAAAACGGATTTTCTTGTCCTCCAGACATCATCCACTTACTTAGCCTTTTTCTGTCCCTCTGGAGAAGCTTCTTCCTCTCTCTCCAATGCGTCTTTGTGCTCATTTTGCTATCAATTTAAACTTAACATAACTGAGACAAAATTTTATCACCTCCTTAATCCTCTTCCCAACCTCCTTTCTCTCCCACTGAAGATACAGCCTGTCACTCATATCCAGGCCCAGGGTCTCATTTTTTACTTAGCTTCTAACTCCTTACATCCAAGCAGTATTTCAAACTCTGATTTTTCTGACAGACTCTCCCCAACAATAAAGAAATACCAGTAATTATTTACAAATATCCAGACATGAACACCCCTCCTTTGCTCTACTGACTACCAAAAATGAATACATAATTGAGAAAGACAAAAAAAGTGCTATTCCACTGCCTATCATAATACCTATGTGGTTCTACCTCCTCATTTAGTTGTGCATAGACTTCTGCCCAAAAGCATCAGGAAAAAAAATAATTTTGCTTTGTGTTCTTAAGGCACCGAGTTGACAGCAGTAGGACTGTCAACACCATGACAAAGATGGTACAAGTGGTCCATGTAAGACCTAGCTGTTTAAGGGGAGAGTTACAAAAATATAATACCTACTGCAAAACAACAAATTTGCCAATGGCCAAAAAGCTGAAGAATCATTTTTAGCAGACCTTGTCCTTCTGAGCCCAGTATTATCTATTGCCTTCAAAATATTCTACAGTGCCTGCAGAATATTCTACAGTAAATTTTAAGCATTTACACAATGACCAGAATAAGCATTTCTAATTAAAAGTTATGGGAAATTCTAGCACTCCTTAGTTAAAGGTAACAGAAAATATTTACCCTGTGTTTGGTACAAATGTAGTATCAAGAGCCACCTTCAATCCTTCAGCCAACTGCAAAGAAAAACAGACATCTGCTCAGAGTTCTGCTGAAACGTGATTTGTTATATTCCACTACTATAGCTCTACTTCCTGTCTAAAGAGAAGACAAAACACGACCATAATGTCTCCCACATGTTTTACAACGAAATCTGAAGATGCTGTCTGATGAGGGATTAAAATTTGGACTTTTTCTCCCCATGATGAGGCCCTATAACGGTGCACGCTTTGTAGATACGTTATTACAGGAAGATTTCAAATCTTTTGTTGACAAGAAAATTGAGAAACTATGTTAAAGAAAGAAAACTGTTCAGTTCATGTTTGCTTATTCCCTATAGTGCCAACAATCCATATGGTAGCTCAAGAATCTCTCTCAGAATCTAGGTATTCTTTTAAGGTATTCTTTTAAGACACAGTACTACTTCACAGGCCAAACCGTGTACCTGCCTCAGCCTTCCCACCTGTTTTGAGCTGGACAGCATTTTCCATTTTAAAGCACAGGTAAAAGTGCAAAACCGTGACTACAAAAATTGATGGCCATAAATGGCGGAGGGCACCACAGAACTTCTACTACCTTTGGCACCTTACTCTTCAGGCATTAAGTGAAAAGCATAAACCTATTACTTTGAAAAAGAACTGTGTGTTTTGAGAGTGCTGTATGCTAGCAACCCTTTGTGTAAGCAGTGCCAAGCTGCAAACACGAATCTTTCTCTTCAACCTTACAAAATATATTCAATCTCAAGGCAGCCTTGAGTACTTAAGTACTTATGTATTAGAGCATCTAAAACTCTAAACCGAGACCCCTCTTTTGTTTTCCCTGCATGACTGCAGCAGTGACAGTTCTACATAGCTAGAGTGCATCTTTAAACAAAAACTCCTATTTGGAGTGGATAATAGTGATATTCATTCAACCAGCTAGCTAATTTTCGCTAGCTGTAACTCTGTACCTTTGGATCATTACGTAGCAGCACATTGCTGTGGGAATGCTTGCACCCCCACCCCCAAAATTCATGATGCTCTCTCTCAGTCTGTGCGTTCTGCAAATACACGTAACTTCTTTCTTGTTAGTACTCCAGATAGTTTTATGCAACTTTCACTCTTCAGTGTTTTCTGCTCAACTCAAAACTTTCTCATACCAGTTGCAGAAACATTTTCAGAGTATCTACTTCCTCTTACCTCATCCTCCATGGAAACTTCTGTTCCCAATGTGTTGTCTGTGTTCCATTTCTGGGTGAATGTAAGTCCATAGTCTTTGATCTTATATTTGGTCTCTAGACTGCCTGAAGCCTTGCCTGTGTCTGTGTTAGAAGAACCAGTTGCAGTGAATTCCTGCCAAGAGCATAATACGAGTTTCAGCACTCTGATACTTAATTACATTCAGTTTTTCCACTTGTGAAGTGCCAGCACTCACTTGCTACCCTTAGGCCTTTTGACAGAACCCTCAAAATCTTCCTCTCCTCTTCCCTATCCCCAGCAAAAATAATTATTTTTGCATCACAAAATGCTACTCCTTTTGGGATGTCTGTTCTGGATATTTCTTTTATTGAGGTGTCCTAGTAGAGCCCTGGAACTTGCTTAGGTTGGAAAAAGCACTATTACACAAAGACCTGACATCTTCACTTACTTTTCATCCGCATCATGATTTGATTACCTGCTCCCCCCCTCTAATTTTTACCACACTTTTTTCCTAACTTATCCACCAACCTCCCCCACACCAAAAAAAACCTTTTTCCGATGTCTTTTTTCTTCCCGCTCCAAAGTGGCAATTGTTATCTCAACATTCCACAATTTGCTCTGTACCTTCACATGGATCCATACCCAGATACAAAAAGATACTCGCTTGGGATACAAAGCTGCTTTTATCCTTGGATTTTTCCTCATAATCTTCTCTAATTCCCTTTATCATCTTATCAGTACTGTCACAATTGTGCATGAAATAGCACCCGTAATAGTCCTCCTGGAAATCCACTCTCCCTTAAGAAAAGCAATCCTACATCCAACTTACACTGCTAGAAGAATAGCAAAAAAAAGAAAGATTGATTTTTCTCTCATTTCTCCAAACAGCTCATGTTTCTTCCTTTTCATTCTTTTTTTCTTTTTCCACCTTTCAGCAGTGAAAGTCTTCTGGAGAATGGTCATTGATGCTTTTCACGCCGACTACTGCACCCTAACATTGTTGTTCTCCCTAGCCTTTATACTGTTGTCACTTAGACTCTTCATAAACCATGTTGATGACTTTAGTACCTTCTCTCTCAACCTAACTTCCCTCTCATTACCTCAGCCAGCAGCTACACTTTAGAAGCTAGGTCACCCCTTTGTAAGGCACCTTAAAATTATAGACCTTTTCTCCTTCACAGTATCAGAAAATAACCTGACCCCAGTGGCACCCTGACATCTCTCCATCAGGCTGGTCCTTCACTGACTAGTGTAATTGAACCAACAACTTTGAATTTTGTATAGTATGTATTTTATAACATGCTGTCCGGCCAGTCCCCCACACATCAGAGCTTCCTGTTATTTAGGGGACTTGCAGTCTCAGTAAACATCTCTCCTCCTGGAATAACGCGGAGGTAGCCTACTCAGTGTTTCATGCACCGCAAAGTATAAAGCAATGAGTAGGCCTATTTTTGAAGTAGTAAGCTCAAGATGTACGAGCTAGGTTTTAAGAAGCATCTGAGAACTGATCTCATTTCAGTTCTCCTCATCTCTCAAATATTCTCCTTGAACAAAGATAATTAATTTGCCATTACATTTCCAAGTTATGCCTCTTTTGAAGTTTAAAAATTGAAAGATACAGTGCTTAAGGCATGGCAGTATCCATTGCCAACACATCCAAGCTTTGGAACCCTGACTTTCCAGATCCATCTCATTCCAGGACAGTATTCCTGGATGCTGCGTACATTATTTTCACAATTCTGGACTTTGCAGACTGTACAAAGACTGTCTTTAAATGGTTTTGAAGTGCCAGGGAAGTACACCCAGGTAACATTCCTTACACACCGTGGGACGAGGGGAAGACAACACTTCCTTGAGCTAATGCACTACTACAACAGCACAGCAGTTTTATAATACATCTAGCCAGCTAACAAAAATATGTGAAGTAAGTTAGGATGCGTTAGACTATCCTTTAAGACATAATTGCTACACGCTGCTCTAATGTCACTTCCACAAAGTCAGTGTAAAGACATCTCAAACCTGCATCAGAATTCAGAAGTGACTTTCTTCTGATCTTAGGGCAGGTAACTGATTAAAAAAGCTTGATTTGTTTCTCAGACCAAGCAGAGGAAAGATTGTAAAATGCTTTTCTCACAGCCAAAGCAAAAAAACCCTGTGCTGTCATATGATCAAAAGCCAAAGGATTTTGCCAGGTGTCAGAACTGGATCTGCTTCTGGAAGCAGAAGGCACACAGTCAGCATCTGCTGCCATCAATCTTTAACTGTCTAAACTAGAGACAGCTCATCAAACCACCTTGTGTAGAAGCATTTCTTGAATTTTTTGTAGCTGAAAAATCAAACTCATTCTGGCTCCATGTCACACTCCAGTCTGAATCAACAGTCAAGCTCAGCTTCTCATTGATCTTCTAGTTTATGGTGGCTGGCATCTTCATGAATGCCATGCACTTACTAGGCCAAACCACTTACAATCTATGAAACAATTATAACCAATAGACACTACCATTGTTGTTTTCTAAGTCCACAAGAAAAACATCCAAAACATTTCTGTATCATAACAATCAGAGGTACTATTAGTACCCAAGTACGAATTAGATCTCACGCTTTGTTCCTAACCTCATCTTCATCCCCAAACCCCCATTTTGTTGCAGCAGAATGCTCATTAGAAACACTAACAAGCACAAAACCTGAAGCAACAGACAACTGTATCAATACCGTATCTATCTTGATTTCCCTCCTGCTCTTTTTACAGTGTTCTTATTGTGGATTGTTGGACAAAGATTGAAAATGGCTTTACATACATGGATCATATAGCAGATTAAGAGCTATGGACACAGTCAAACTTCATGACATGGATGATAACATGACTAAAAACAATGCAACAGTTTATGAATGACAGTATACATCACAGAAAACCTTGCTAGACAAAGCAATAAAGAGCCAACAAATCAGTCATTATTCTTACCAGCTGGATAAACATCCAACACAAAAGTTGCATGGAAAAGAAAAAGGCCATTTTAGAACTTAATACAGTTGTTCATGTTCCGTCACATTCAGAAGACAACATAATTAACCATTAGCATATTACTTGAGAATCAAAACTTCCAGCCAGGAAAACTATGCATATCATGAGATGTCAGAAACTGGTAGCAGTCATAGTATAGAGACCACATAGTTCCTTGTGCCTACACGTTCCTGGTGCACAATGCAAGTAATCCATCAAAAGCTCAGCTGAGACAGAATACAGTAAATACAAAAGGAACTACTTGCACCATTTGCATGATAAGAATGCAAGAGAAGGAGGGAGCTAAGACAAATATGGTTATGAAGCAGGCTGAGAAGGAGCACAGCTTATCAACCACAACAGCTTATCGAGTGGTAGCACACACAGAACTAAGACTCAGTGTAAGAATAAGCTTATCTCATAAAACAATATATGCCTGTGGTTAAAGACCAAAATTATGAAATCTATTCCTGGTTTTGCCAGCCGTCCTGTGAAATCATGAGGAAGCTCTACTTCTCCATCATTAAAGTGGGGATCACTTTAATTACCTGAACTGCTGAAGCTTAATTAATGTCTATAAAATGCTCTCAAATTCTACATAAAGGGTACTGCAGGAGGACTATTTAGTTTTAATTATGTCTTGCATTGCAAGCACGATGGAGATGAGTGAAAATGAAGTTAAGTTAAACTGTGGCTTTTATTTGCCCCTTGGCCTTTTGGATAAAAAGTCAGTCTGGATTCAATATCCTATAAAAACCAACAGCAGAGAAACTCAATTGCATTCATAAGCAGAAATGAGAGCTATTTAGGGTGAAGAAACTCTTATGTTTGGGATGTGGCAATGGGAACAGGGAGGAAAGCCACACGTCCACAACAAAATGTGTAAAAATTCTTGCACGCTGCAGGAAAAGAAGTACTGCTATGTCAGTTTCGCACATCATTACAGAAATACCTCAGTCAGCTACAGCTTTTAAAATGAGAACTGAAAGACAGAAGCAACACCTGCTACCACAACCAGTTCAGGAATTTGTTCTTCTATTGCAATGCGGGTGATGTTGAAAGCCCCCAATACTTACCACCCCACTGGAAGACTTGGTCTTCAACTCTAACTTGACCATTCCAAATCCTGAAAATAGAAGAGCACACAGCGTCTGTTTCACCTCAATATACAAGCAACAACAATATTTCCAACACACCCAAAGTACAGCAGGTAGGGTATACTGACCTGAAACAGCCTATTTTCATATTTCAACAGTTGTTGATCTTAGTGAGGAATGATTGAAGGAATTTTGACAATTCAGAGTGGGTGGCTCATAATTTATAGTCGTAACAGTCACCCATCATCAAGTATCTCCACCTTACGTAGCTACCTGCAGTCTGGGACCAATCAATACAGTTACCGTTTTTTCTGATTTACTCAATTTACTTTTATATTTCTGATTGCGGGGCAGGAATATTTCTCTTCCCCTTCTCCGAGAAAGGTATGTTTCAACTTACTTCAACAACAACTTAGCTGTATACAGAGATACCATTGCTTTCTTCCTTTTCTTTATAATCTGCTATGAATCTAGGGAAATGCCTGGCCCTTGCACAGAGTAGAAAAGCCTAAAACAACTGACACTAAAGCAGGGAACTTGAGTTGTATGTTAGCAAAGCCTGAACTCCAGGGTGGCAGAGACCAGACCAGAGTGCTTTTTAATTTTATGTAGCATATGGATTTGGGATACAAATGCAATCTTTATTACATACTCACAAAACCAGATTAAA
Source organism: Fulmarus glacialis (assembly GCF_000690835.1). Taxonomy (NCBI): domain Eukaryota; kingdom Metazoa; phylum Chordata; class Aves; order Procellariiformes; family Procellariidae; genus Fulmarus; species Fulmarus glacialis. Next base: position 3,831 of record NW_009203214.1, on the reverse strand, counting down.
AACGTCAACACTTTCAGTACTGCTCCCAGAAAAGGGACTAATATTAGAATTTCTCCATTTAAATTATTTGAAAAGGAATGCAAATATTGTGAAATTATTTCCACTATAGCTGTGACAATAGTCTATTCTGATTAACATAAAGATCGTTCTACCTCAGGAACCTGTCTGTTGCCACATACGGTCTCCTATGGCAATCTACGAGAGTTTGACTGATTTAATGCCTCTAAATACAAAAATTGGAAGGTAAAAAATGCAGCATTCTTCAGAGGCTGTTCTGGAGTGCATCTTAAGGTCAAACTCATAGCTTTCCCCTCTAACTCTTTGCCTACTGCAGCATTTTCATGATACATGTCTAAAGTTCAAATTCAGAAGGGGCTAGATGCTCTGGGCTTCTGCTGAATTCCTACCACAAGGTATAGAGGGGATCTCTGGGCTACTAATGTTTTTATTGTCATTTTCAAGACACCTAAGAAAAAACATGAAAGGTTATCAAACCACATTCACGTTACTTACCATATCCCTTGTTGAATACATCCCTGGCAGATTTTCCCAAGTCACTGTACGATGGTGGGACAGCCATTGGACCTGAAATGTATTGGAAGCTGTATGAATCTTAGGTTTTACAGCATAAAATCTAAACTATATCCAAAGCATTTGTAAATGTCTATGACTAGTACCCTCTGCATACTTCACTGATACGGAACTGCAAGACATTTGAAGAACGTTCATGAAAGTCATCCTTGCATCATCGTTGCTTTGTCAGAAACAAACTTCAATTCAAAGAAGTTATGAAAGCCAATCTGTTATTTGGAATTACTAAACCCCAGGAACAGTATTACATTCAAGTACATACGTTACATTCAAGGACATACGTAGGCCTCACATTCTTACATTGCAAAAAGAGCTCATGGGAGCCTTATCGCTGTTCTGATAACGAGCAAACATTGCTTTCATGACAGGACCCTTTCTGAAAGGGACCCCAAGTGGCGAAGCCACGTCAGCACTAAAGGAAAAGATATGTGACTTCCATGTGCATTTGTGACTTCTTAGAAAGTTTTTTCAGAGATTTGTAAACTATAAAAAGAGATATCTTTACGCTGTCCAGTAGCCACCAGTGAGTATTTCTGCACTGTGTATACACAGCAGCAAAAACTACATTTTCTAATACAGGTAACTGTCACAATTTCTTTGAAGGACAAAACTCAAAAGGACAGGCACGTGATATTATCGCTTACATGACATATTTAATGTTCGTTACCACAATTTAGGAATTTTGCATCAGAAAATCCACATTAAAAGAAGTAGGAAAACTCTTCCCTAGTGGGAAATTAGTCTTCCACTTCTAGAACAAGTTTGCATAAATGTAAAGGCACACCTGCTCCAGAAAAGAAAACCCATCAAAGATGATGCTTTTGTTTGATTTTAAGGGTAACTCTTTGCCGCTTAATCCTTCCTACAGCTGATGCATTTGTTGATGTTCTTCTTTGCAACACCTGATACCAGAAATCCCTGATCCCCCATTTCTTACTTATATCATACTGAAAGACTAATCTAAAAAGTAATAATGCAAGCAAAACATGTAAAATCCCTAAAGTCATCACTTCCTAGTCCACCATTTTAGTTGCTTACTGGTGTACTCGGTCCCTCTGTCACAAATGCAACAGTATCTGTATTAAGCAATTAAGTCCTGTTTTCAGATAGCTAGCCCTTTCCTAAAATGAAGCACTCGGGCAATTTTACATCCCACAGTAGACAAACGCTCTAAGTTCAGTGACTTAATAACTAACCTGCACTATGTATCCATCGATACGTGGACTCGATGATCCTTATGGGTCCCTTCCAACTTGATGTATTCTATGATTCTATGAATACATATACCTGTGGGTTTAGAGGATCTAAAATAGTTGGACATGACTGCAGGTTCCTTATCTGAAGATTACTACATAAAACAGGTACTTCTCAAAATTACTATGTAAAAAGGCCTTTTTACCTGTCAAACATGGAAGGAAAAATTACAATCAGTGAATCATTAAATTGATGAAAGAGAAACAGAATGTGTACTTCTATGACAGCATAGTTTAAATTATTACAATAGTTTTAGCAACACAGCTATGGAGCAGAGTATATCTTTCTTCTAGAATATTTTTTCACACAAATCTCTCAATTCAGAAGTTTCAACTCATACTTTAAATTCGAGGTTTGAGGTTTTTGGGGTTTGGGGTTTTGGGGGTTTTTTTGGGGTTGGGGTTTGGGGTTTTTTTGTTTGGTTGGGTTTGGGTTTTGGTTTTGTTAGGGGTTTTTTTTGTTTGGTTGGTTTTTTAATAGGTTTGTCAGAATAGTTCAACACACTGATTTCAAAAGCTTAGTAACACAAGTTTTTGGAGCAAGGCTGATGCTTGGACATTTTAATATGGTGATATTCTACATGTGCAGTAACTGCCTAACATGCTCTTGAACCTCAAACATTTTTTTCCAGCAAAAACCAGTATGAAAGATAACTCCCTGCGTAAGAATTCGTACAACACAAAAGCAGTTTGTTTTTTTTTTTAAATGCTCTTTAGTTACAGCTGGCTTTCAGGGAACTCTCCAGCTGTTGAAAACATGACAGCAACACAATGGATTTGTAGCTGGCCTCCCAATCACATAACCTATTTTCAATTTGAAGTTTGACAATGATCAACGATGAGCCACAACACATTTTGGGAGTTGCGACTGACCTATTCAGAGTTTAGAAGACATCAGTCTACTCTAACTTTCAAATTACATGGAGATGTTACATTGAACAAAAGCAACAGTTTAGGTAACAATCCCCCACCCCAGTTTCTGAAAATATGTCACACCCCTACCTCTTTCATGCTTTGCCATCTGTCTCTCAAATCCTTCTACCTCCCTGCACAGAGGGGCATGGGCTTTAGAAAGACAAATGACAACAGAGTTGACCACCAAATAGTCTTGAGGGTCTCCTCACCAGCTTCACTGAAAACATTTCAAGTAAAGGAGGACTTTACCATCCTGTTCAGCACCTTCTCAACTTAAATCTCACCCTTTTGGCTGACATCCTGTTCTGTTTACACCTCATTTTCATGAGACTATTGAGACATCTTGAACACTGGGACCTTGTTCACTCTCCTGACATGTCTCCTCTCTTTACACTATACTGCTATATTTTCTGTATTCTACATGTTTTAATATATATGTTAAATATTATGCGAGTATATAAACAGTATTCTAAAAAAAAAAAAGATTCTTCAGGTTAGCTCATGCTGAAATACATAAATTCTTTGCTAATAAGAAGCAGATCTACTTGCAAACCAGAATTGTTTAGAGGAACTGAGCTCACAGTTCACAACTATTAATACTAAATTTGAATTGGTCTCCATCAACCAGATGCGATGACAACAACCAACAAAACACAATGTAAAGCAGGAAAAGAAACATTAAGCCAGAGATCTAGGACAAAGCCACACTCATTTTAAGCACCTTGTTTTTAAACAAAGCCTCCTTAATCTTGTGCTTTGATTTCCCCTCCCACAATAAAATTGGTACAACAACCGCAGGAGAAAATATATCACGGAATTAGAGGCTGGGGGCAACTGATGCTTAACGTTGCCATCTTCAGATACAGCGCACAGTTAGCTAACGTCTGTATATAAACTGCAAAAAGAAAACACCAAATTGGAAATTTCAATGAAGAAATAAACTTAAGAATACCCAAATCGGTCTATGGAATAACTGAGAAAAAAAACCCAGAAAACCAAAACACCACGTACACAAGAAAGAGAAATGAGAAGAACCGCACCCTGCGGTGCCAGCTTCGTTTCCACTGACGGG
>NW_009203213.1:32971-43662 GCF_000690835.1 Fulmarus glacialis | reverse complement strand
TACAGAATATATATAGTATTATAATATATTTTATATATATGGGTTTTATATAATATATTTTCTAACTATTTAAAAATACTTGTCTTTGTGTTGCTTCCAAAGGTGTACATCTTTGCAAATACCACAGGAAGCACAATGAAATGATATATAATTAAGCTGGAAAATCCAAATTTTTTTAAATCTATGGAGGTAATTCTAAAATGGAGAAACCGAGATCAACAGTGTCCCTTGTGTAGGAATGTTTTCTGGCAAGAGAAAAATAGAAGTTAGAAATGCAAAAAATCCCCAAACCCAACCTAAATAAGTCATTATAAAAATAACAAAACAAAGAAAGCTGTATAGCAATCAACAATCAGGGAGAAAAGAAAATAAACATTAAGAATAGGACACTGAATGGAAAATTAATTTTGTGGATGTCAGTCTTTACTACAGAAAAGGAGTAACAGTCTTAGAACCGTTCTCAATAGATTAAAGAAACAAGAATAAAGTACTTGTGTCAAAAGAAAGAAAAGACTGCATTACCATCAGAGTCAGAATGGTACTTAGGTACAAATTCTAGCAGAATTTTTGTCATCTATTCAGCATATCATTCTTAATCAATAATAAAACCCTTTACAACTAGAATTTGTACACTGGACAGAAGTCAGATTTATACCTTTTCAACATAAAAGCATGCTGCAGCACGATCCAGGCCAGCAAGCCATAATTTCAGTATCAGGTAAAACAGAACACCTTGACAAATCCAGTATAACAAGGGCACGTCAGTACAACTCCTGAACCCAAACTGCTATTATCCACTGTTTATTTTTCCTTGATACTATAAAAGTTACTGGATTTTCAACAACATTCTAACAAAGTTCTTTGCAAAGACTATTGAGGAAATTAAGATGCAACGAGGCAAGAAACACATTTTTAGAAAGATGCAACGAGGCAAGAAACACATTTTAGATATAGATCACAAGCTGCGAGAACAGATACAAACAATAAACTATCCAGAAGAGTTACACTAGAATTGGGCATCACACTGCCCAGTGTAGGTAACTGCAAGATACAGGAGGATCTATCCAGCTTGAATTGTGCCGGTGCACCATGTAAATAATGCTGAAGAACAATCCCAGGGCAAGATGTCCAAAATCACCCAATATTCATTTTCAAAAGCGACTTAAGCTCTAAAGAGATTATGTGTCACTGAAAAATTGGTACGAGTCAGGAGCCCAAGTCTCTTGCAAATATGAGAACAGATGACATTTTAGACCCAGAAGCAGTAAAATTCTAAATAGCCACTAAAAGAGCAGCAAGATTCAAACTAGGAAACAAGATGCACAGCCCAAAGAAAGAAACAGAAAGTGCTGCTGAAGCATTCAGGAGAGAGAATCGTAGAAACTGAAAAAAGAATGATGCAGAGAACAAGGGAAGTAAGCGGACAGTTTCCCAACTGTGCCAATAAAAATCTTCATGACTGTGCCTATTCTATGACACCTGGATGTTAAGACTGTGATAGGTTTATTTAAGCACAGAATGCTAAAGCTCCAAAATCAAGGACTCTGAGAAAACATCAGAACTGAGTACTTCATTTGGCCCTGCTAGACTAACGAGTCTTCTTAAAGTAAGCTTCTTTAAAAAACTGCAGTGCAAGAAGCTGCATTCAACTCACCAGCAGAGTTTAGGCATCCAGATCTACAAATGACCTACCACCCTTTCGGTATGCAGTAACAGTCGATGCTAGGACACCACCTCCTGTGTGTAGAAAGTAAGGCAGTAGATAAAAGATGGAAGACCACCAAGAAATACACTACAACTTCCAAATTTTTGGACTTCCTGCTCTCAGCAAAACAGAAAAACATACTCTAACAACAGTTATGACTCCTGAATTCAATTTAAAAATACTACAGGGGTGTATGCTATGGTAATTGCAGTTATCTATACTCCTGTGCACCCAGCATCTCTTTACATGCACATGCCTCTGTTCTCTTCCGCTCCACTCTGCTGCAAGCTCCTGCCTCTCTGCATTTATTTTCTCCCCACATCAGACCCAGCAGCCTCAACCCTTCACAGCTCTATTCTCTGTCACATTCTGGATCTCCCTCTCCCCTTGTGTTGCCGCTCTCAGTCCTAAGAACCTTCATCACCAATCTCCTGGTTTAAGACTCCTGCTGTTCCCCGGTATTTCTACCCTCTCATTACCCTTCCACCCCACTTTTCACTCCCCTAAAACCCAAAATACCAGTCAAATTCTTTCTCTTCCATTCTGTACTGATATAGAAGCAGGTATAAGAACAGCACATTTTTCTGTCTATGCTGGGTCTCTGCACATGGCTCTTTTTGCCCACTCTTCCCTATCTACCCTTTGAGGATGATGTCATCTGTTCACACCATCTTAACTAGCATCTGCACAGCAATGGCTTGTAAGCATGTCTATCCATCCACCTACTCCTGATTGCCTCCATATGGTACTGCTTCTTCTCCCGATTTTCTCTCCAGAAAACTTAAGCTTGATATGTTCACAACTCAGGTCCTTATCATTCCTCTCAAACACTTTCTGCAGATAAAACTTTTGCCATTATTGCCTCCTGTAATATAGGAAGGCTTTTGTGACCCCTTTGCCTGCATTTGAACCACATATCCATGCTATATCCAAAATCCTTTTACAATCTTCCTCCATCTATACACCTTTTTCCTTCTAACAGTACAGCTCATCCAATATCTCCATCTTTGTTCAGGCACACACTGAAGAATTAGAAAGGGAGATGGAGATTCAACTGTTTAAATTTAGACAGGCTTCTCTACTTATCCTAAGTCATACTGAAAGTGAAGCAAGTAAATCTCTTTAACATGTTAGTATTTATGCTTTCATTTCAGGAATCCTCTTTATCACGTCACCCTTAAGAGCTATGCTGGTATCACTGGTTTCAAGCTCTTGGGAGGCAGACGATACAGAGACAGCTCAAAGAGCTCCATCAGTTGCTACTCAGCATAGCCAGCTGGTACCTACTGATCTTTGTTCAAAGTTTCTGCAATTTTTATTTAGGTCTTTTCTGAATGTAAAAGAGTACGGAACAGGAAGCATGCTGGACGGATATGTAGCTATTTTAAAAAATAAATAAAGTATGCTGTTACCTAAAGATAAATAATATATTGGATGGCTGTCTGAGAGAAAAAGTGAAGAGAAGAAAATGCAACTGCATTTTATAATTGCATTAACAACTTAAAAACAGAGGACCCCATCAAAATTTGACCAAAAGTGCCATCTTAATATAGCTGCTTATGTAAGAACCATGCTTTTACATTTAGGACTTTGTATCAAACTTTAAAAAAAAAAATTCAAAAAAATCTTTAAAATCAAGAAAAAGAAAACAGAAAAAGCCCCACACCCCACACTTACTTGAGATGAAAAACTAACAGCGGAACATTTTATACTCGGATATTCTTAAATTACTTGCTTCAGCAGACCGATTTTTAAAAAATACTATTTTGTGTTGTATACTGAATTTATTTCCAAAGTTTATTTTAGTATTAGTACTAATTAAAACAGATATTGTGCTACACTTCTCTTATTCCTCATTATGTGGTTGTGAGCATTATTTATACTGATAGAACAGATTAATAAATAAGTTACAAAGCAAAAAAGTGAAAATGAAGACACCCCCTGCAAAGTGAAGGTCAAGAACATCATGCAAGACATCCTTACAAAAACCTGTGAAGTCTCTAGCAAAATTCATGTGGAACATACAAGATTTTTTTTAGAAGTTAACATTTCAACAAAATTAACAACCTACACTACTATACATACATTGTACATGGCGATAGATCATAAAAATATTTTTTTTTTTGATTCATGAATTAAACTGAATTATTAACCCATTTTAAGGGTCTGAATAATCTCTGTGAATCCTAATACAGATGCGGGTACCAACTTGTCCTGAATATAATCTGTTCAAGACAAGACTTAGAGGCAGTTCTATTTCAGAGATGTTCTTAGGACCAAAAAAAAAAAAAAATCACAAATGGAAAGCAGGCAAATTCAAACATAGATTGTTGGAAGCTTTTTAAGTAACAAACGTTTAATCCCATTTTTTTTTTCAGTGTCATGTGGTTTCCAGTGTACACAAAGTAAAGAGTGAAAAGGTAAAAATAAAACTGGCATATCCTTAATATATTCCAGAATTCATAAATCATTTGTAAATTTAGTCCTTTTATAAAAGACTCCTTATATAAATCGGGGGGGGAGGGGGCATCAATCCCATATATGAAGCACAATTTAAGCCCAACATCACTGACCAATCAAAATTAGTGAATGCACTGCATCTCTCTGCAGTGAGGAGAAGCGACAAGGTAGGCTGTCATTCTGCAAAAGCTGCCCATCGCAAGCTTTCCTCTCAGAAGCACTGCTTTTCTTTTTTAGAAAGCTTGAATCTCAGTGGTGTCTCTGGAGACAAGAAGCCTTCAGTATGTTAAATTACTTTCATTATGTATTTTCAGATGCTTATTGATTCTACAGTAGGAAGAGTGGGAGACTGCAGCAGCCTGTAAACCAGAACTAAAGCAGTTGTATACATTAGCAGTATGCTGAAACAATGGCACAGTACAGGCACAAATTTTCATTAAGGTCATTTTTTGAAGATATGCTTATTACCCTTTTTTTCCCTTCTACTCTGCTAACAAGTGAACAAAATGAATCCCTCCAACCTGGAACTGCTTCACCTGCATCGAGAATTTATGAAATCTTTAGTGGAGGTAAGATCTGTTCCTTATTATGGTATGCAGAATAAGCAACATTTAACAAAAAAATTGGAGAAAAAAGGGAAGAGATCAGATTCAACTTACATTAAGCACTAGAATCTTGTTATATTTGAGATCAGAAAATATTCAAATGCTATTTCCCCCTCCCCATTAAAAGCACAATGGTAATAAAATGTTATTTTGTATGAAAGTCTTGTAGAATATTAAGAACCTGTTTTGTTCATACAACATAAAGACAGTACAGTTTAAGCTAATACAATATTGGGGAAAAAAACCCACATAATGCAACCGGGAATATATTCTTCCTCCCTCAGCAGTATTTCCAAATATTGGCAGTTAAATGTGTTACAGATTTATTCAGTTACTCTTCGAAGGATCAGTCAGTCTGCAATTAGTGTATACTTACTGCTTTATGAAGATTGGCTAATATGACTAATCTCCGATTGCTCAAGAAATCCCCCTTTTTTGATGGGTTTTTTTTCAAACTTATTTCTTTCATTACCCTGTACATCCAAGCTGTTCATTAAAAACACGGACTTGCTAAACATTTATTTCAAGAAAAGAAATTATAACAGTGTGCAAGTTAAACAAAAACGTATTTCCTATAAAGCTCATTGACTCTGCTTAATTTCTCATTGGAAGACAAGAGACTTTTGTGTATAAACTACCTGCTCACAAGAGCTATAAAACTACATTTTCTAGCTCTAGTCACGGACACTCTACATCCAACAGTCAGGGATTTTTGTAACCTGCACTATTTGGAGAACAGGAAACTTGTCCGAAAAAACTAAATTCATGTAAGTTGACAGAGGAATTACATGATTTTATTAGCAAACAGTGAACACATTAACTGATTTTTTATGTAATCTATAAGATCCAATTTTAGACATCTTTTATTCATTAAATAAGTGATATTAGAAAATATATTCTTGCATTACTTTATTTTGAAATTATAAGCCCTACTTTTAACCTTCTTTTTCCTCCCCTTCACAAGGGCATGCAGCAACTAATTCAGTTTTACAACTGACAATATGAAGAATGCTGTTGACCGGGTATCTTTCTAGCTGTATGACCTACAAGCAGCAGGATGCATCACTAAAATGTATTCTTAAGACATAAAGGAATTAGAAACAAAACATGGAACACACTTGTATTACCATTTACGTGCACGACACTTCAACAATATACATGGAAGACTAACACATCTGCTCAGATTTTCATTAAAAGAAGAGCGCAATGATTGATTCTTAAAATGGTGAGCATTTCTTAAAGAGGGATTTATAATTTAAAACCAGAATTGTGGAAACTACTGATGCATGAAGAAACAATGAAACATGAATTCCCAAAAGGAGAATATGCATACTTCACCAGCAAGCTGAATAAGGGTTTAACCAAGCTTTTTGTATACTACTCATTAAATAACTTATTTGTCATAATGACTAATGGATATTTTTCTCTCAATCTTATGGTCTGTAATGTATTCTCCTTAAATGAAAATAAACCAAATTAGGTAACTCATGGTACTCTCAAAGCACATGAACTGGATTTTATGATGTATAGCAACTTCTCTGACTAAGCCATCACTCAAAAGTAATGAGCAGGAATATTACAGAAAGAAATACGCAACCATAAACTAAAGGATGTCTACATACACTCTGAACACAGAGATCAGAAATTTTTTTTTTAAACCTGGAAAATAAAGACAGGCTGCTACAAAATGCAACAGGGGAAAGAAATTAACATCACTTAAAAGAAGGTTTATTTGTTATTGCTGGCTTGAAACTCAGAACAGACACACAGAATATGCACTGGTCTGTAGAAGCATCTCAGGCAATTAAGAAGTCCCCATGCTTAATCAGAATTTTTTGCTGCTGAAGTGCTGGAACAAAAAAAAAGAAAAAAAAACCTGCAAGGAATGAAATAAGAGCCCAGCTACTTGGTTTCCAGGTTACAGTGCATGTCAAATATCTGTCAGTGACACCATGTATCAATTTATGACAAGCTGCTGCAATGATCTGAAAGGCCCTTGAGGCACAGAGAACAGGTAGGTCAGCAGTTGCATGCACCCCGCCTCTGCTCAGCATTTGCAAGGGAACAGGCACTGTCCAGAAAGGCGATGCATTGGGTAAATTCGCTCCCTGCCTTGACATCTCTGCTTTTATTTAACTGAAATCTAACCAATGCAACAAGGAGGTGATGTTTAACCTATTCATAAGACTTAGAACATCTGAAGTTTTCTGTTTTCACAAAATTTCAGCTGGCATAATGTTAGAGTTAAGATCATAATTTGTTTTAGCATATCTGCTTTTGATTTCCTCCTGGCTTTTGCTAATATGAAAGAACTCCATTTATCCAGTAACGCATTTGGAATGGTTTCTTGAAATCCATTCACAGCCAGGACAGTGTACACAGAGGAAATCGTATTCCTGAGGGTTAATATAAACCTAGTAGAGGTTCCCAAATTAGAAATTAAACAAAGCTTTTGAAATATTTCTCGTTTCATTTCACACTTGAGACTAATAAGTTCTAATTTACATCTTTTGTATCTAAGAGGCACATGTGAAATAACTGTTGAAGCATACCAAGAATTTTCATCATACAATTTGCAAGTAATAGTACTGTGCAATTGAGGCTTTTCAGAGCTGCAGATGAAATCCATTTGCATATTGTATCCCAAGTGTGCTTAATTCATACTTTCATTAAAAAAGAGCTCATTTTTGTTCACCTTAGTGCTACCCATTTTTAATGTATTCAGAATGGAACAAAGGTCCGCATTTAAATTTATTTTCATGCCAAGTACATCCCCTCTTACATTTAAAGCTACCTAAAAAAAAAAAAAAACAACCCCTCAAGTATCATAACAAGAAATTAAATAACCTCTCTTTTATTTATTCATTTCTTTACAAACTCAAGACCTGGCTGACAATATAAATAATACAAACATCAGGTATTACATGCAGATGCTACAACAACCTATCAGCATGTGTAAAACAAAGCAGATGAGCCACAAAATAAAAAATCTCCTAGATGTAATAAATGCTACTTTTTTTGAACCTAACTTATTCCTAAGACAAACATGTTATCTGTTGGATTTAATTGCAGTTTGTATTAAAAAACAAAAACAAAACCAAAATACCACCCCCAAAAAAACCCAAAAACCAAACCCAAAACCCTGAAAGAGATAATTTTCTTTTTAAGTATTATTTTCTAAAATTATTCCCTTAAATCTATTCTGGAAAAAAATTAAATACTCTTCCATTCCATGTAGGCACTGATTTCTTGAAGAAATTTAATATTCAAATCAGAAAAAGGAAATGTAGTATTTGCATAATAAACTCCAGTCCCCCAAACCCCCATAAGTTTTGCATTTGAAATTATATATACTTATATAAAATTTTTGTAGTGGTCAGTTTCATACATGTAGATGCACACAAGATAAAAGTGGACAGAAGTCTTCAAGCTCGGCAAAAATCTGCTGAATTATAGAACTTTAAGTTTCAGCCCACAACACTATTGCAAACTCTTCATAAGAAAGAGGCTCTTAAATTGCCATAAATAATTTAAATGTTCTTTTTATGATACATAAGCAACAGTGCTCCATGTTCCTATCACTTTCTTTTTCCACAAGAGCCTTTTAAAAATGGTCTCGAGTACTAATTTGTTAATACTTAACAACATTCTTCTAAAATGACCCTCAACGCAATACAAAGGCAATGCACAAGTATAGTTTATTCAACAAATGGGCCCTTTGTAAAAACCACATCACTATAAATAAAGCCTTGTCTCCCTAAGTGGAAGCTTTTCACTTTTTTTTTTTTTTTTAAACAACTCCTGCTTTCCTTTAAAAAGGAAAGACCTTATTCTAGATCCTCAGGCTTTTGAGTCCATGCCAACCAAAGCTCTAAACATACAGTAAATCAAGAGTTTGATAAGAATAGATGCTTTTCCTCCCTCCTTCTTCCCCAGCATTTATCTACAATAGGTGTTAAAAAAAGAAATCAAATAGTTCCATATTTTATTTCATCTTTCAGGAGAAAAAACAACTGCAACAAAAGAATGTGTTTCTCTCCCATTCTGGAAGTCAACATGCAGTCTGAATCTAACATTACAGTTCGAGATGCCATTGATGACATCGACACCAACATGTACCAACCACTGTCATATCCATTAAGCTTTCAAGTTTCTCTCACTGGATTTTTGATGTTAGAAATTGTTTTGGGACTTGGCAGCAACCTCACCGTGCTGGTACTTTACTGTATGAAATCCAACTTAATCAATTCTGTCAGTAACATAATTACAATGAACCTTCATGTACTTGATGTAATAATTTGTGTGGGATGTATTCCTCTAACTATAGTTATCCTTCTGCTTTCACTGGAGAGTAACACGGCTCTCATCTGCTGCTTCCATGAGGCTTGTGTCTCTTTTGCAAGCGTTTCAACTGCAATCAACGTCTTTGCTATCACTCTGGACCGATATGACATCTCCGTAAAACCTGCCAATCGAATTCTGACCATGGGAAGGGCTGTGATATTAATGACATCAATATGGATCATTTCACTTATTTCCTTCCTGATTCCTTTCATTGAAGTCAACTTTTTCAGTCTTCAAAGTGCAAGCACTTGGGAAAATAAGACACTTTTGTGCGTGAGTACAAACGAGTACCACACTGAGCTGGGAATGTACTATCACCTTCTTGTTCAGATTCCAATCTTTTTCTTCACTGTTATAGTAATGCTAATCACATACACCAAAATACTCCAGGCTCTAAATATTCGGATTGGTACAAGATTTACAACGGGACAAAAGAAGAAAGCTAGAAAGAAAAAAACTATTTCTTTGACCACTCAGCATGAGACTACGGACGTGTCCCACAGCAGTGGAGGAAGAAATGTCGTCTTTGGCGTAAGGACTTCTGTGTCTGTCATAATTGCTCTACGCCGAGCTGTAAAACGGCACCGGGAGCGACGAGAACGGCAAAAGAGAGTCTTCAGAATGTCCCTCTTGATTATCTCAACATTCCTTCTCTGCTGGACACCCATCTCTGTTTTAAACACCACCATCTTATGTTTGGGCCCAAGTGACCTTTTGGTAAAGTTGCGATTATGTTTTCTAGTAATGGCATACGGAACAACTATATTTCACCCTCTACTTTATGCATTCACAAGGCAAAAGTTTCAGAAAGTTCTGAAAAGTAAGATGAAAAAGCGAGTTGTTTCAATAGTGGAAGCAGATCCCATGCCAAATAATGCTGTAATACACAACTCATGGATAGAGCCTAAAAGGAACAAAAAGATTACCTTTGAAGACAATGAAGTAAGGCAGAAATGTTTAGTACCTCAGGTTGTCACTGACTAGATTTCAGTATTCACCAAAACACATCAAGCAGAATATTTGAACAAATTGTAGAAAAATACTGCCAAATAAGAAAAACTTTTTTTAACTATTGGCGAGACTGTAAATTTTCAATATATATGTTAAATAGAGTAGGTCTTGTATATTCAATTTCTTCATTATGTAAGATATATGTTGCATGGCCGTTTGTTAGCGTAACACCATGTGTATATTTGTCAAAAATATTCAAGTCCTCTTTTTTAGAAAATAAATAGCCTTAAAGAAGTGCAAACTTTTGAAAATATTTGTATGGCTCAGTTTCTCTGTAAATATAAAAGAATTTTTAAACAAAAATTCCACTCGGGAATACTTTTCTAATACACAAATTCAACATTTTGCATGATATGGTATTTTTAAATTTAATTCATAAACAGTATTGATCAGAGATATTCTGAATGCTATACAGCTACAACTTGGACACATTTTGACCTCATATTTAGATAGCTACTTATTTCAAATTTCTCCATCATGCAATTACCATGCATGTGTAGACAAAGCCATTTACGCGATGTCCTTCAATTAATGGTTCAGAATCAGTTCATTTCGATGGGGGGGGG
>NW_009203213.1:0-32928 GCF_000690835.1 Fulmarus glacialis | reverse complement strand
GGGGTGGGCAGAAATTCATGTTTGTCCAAAAATTGACAATACTTTTAAGAAAAGTAAAAAGTCTTGTGTTTACAATCTCAGATCCACAGTTTCTATATAGAAAATACATAACTTTGAATAATTACACAGGAGGGGTGGAGGGGGTAAGGGGGAAAGATAGGCTAAATGATGGCAAAAAACACAGACAAGAAAGTTATTGGGCTTGATGCTAAAAGACAACCAACCAACAAAGCCATTCCTGTGCAACAGCTTAGATTTCCACACTGAAGGGTTTTAGCTAGACCTCTAGTGTGACATGGGGACCTTTTATACAGAGATTTTTCATTCATACCATCTATCTACATAGATAGATATGGCTGTCGTGTGCCACAACTAAAGTAGAAGATAATTTTTTTGCCCTCAATAACTTTTGTATTATTTTAACTTCACTCCTCCTTCAATGATGTTCAGTTCTAGCCATGCAACTGCTTTGTCACAAACCAATCACCAATACTGATCAGCTACCCTATTTCTGTATTTCCTGGACAGCCATGGTATACGATCATTCTACATCCTCTTCTTCTATTTCATCTTACACCTGCAATGAAGAATCAAGAAGCCTTAAGAAGTCATCATCATCCATAGCACTGTAAGCAAGAATTAAGATATTCATCCTAACAAAAGTTTGTTGAGTGGTTTGCACTATCCCATGCTTAAAAAATTCATCACTTCAATGAACAGTGGCTACATTCATTGACTTAGCTACCAGCTATGGCGGGGAGGGGGAAACAAAACAAAAAACTGCAAAATGAATCAGCATGATTTCACTTGTCTTGCTATATAAACTGCTCAGTGTGTCACCAGCTACCAGTACAATTAAAAGGCTAATTCTCAATAAGTATTGGCTTCCATAAAAAAAAACAAGCAGAGCATATCCTTGAATACGAGAGCTAGTTTAACTAAAGTATTACATAAAAAAATAAGGATTTCTGAAGCACTTTTCTGAAGTTGCATATTTAAAAAAAAGTATGGTTTTAAGGGAGCAAAAAGCTATTTTCCATTACATCATTAAATTATTAATCATATGTGTATTGCCAAATTTTTTTTTGTGGTTAAAAAAAAAAGCAGTACTTGTAATGTGCCTTAGTTTACTTAGGCTCATGCCTTAGCTTACCAGAACAGAAGACTCAAAAAAATAATACTACAGCTCCATATTCCACAAAGACCAGCCACTAACAATCATCCAAATTCTACCTAGAAGTTTTATTATCTAATTGATAATAATTTGTTATCTAAAATTACTGTGTAACATATATTCAAACATAATTTCACTGGCTTTTTTCTAAAAGCTAGCCCAACGACACCTGCATTCAACTGTACCCACTTACAGTGTTGATTTCATCCAAGCTATCCCTAGTTTCCTAGAATTGAAATCCTTCATCTTATTTGAGAGGTTGCAGGGGGGAAGTAAACTTAATGCTTTTATGCAAGAAGCTTTTTTTTTTTAAAAAAAAAATCCCATATGCTCCAAATTTATCATTTCAAAAACATTCTTTCAGCAACAAGCACTTCTGAAAAGAGATGTGCCCAAAAAACCTAAGCAGGAACTATTATTTTTTCTTTTTTGTAACACTTCTTCTTTTCTCTGCCTAGCTATCCTCTGTATTCTGAACACTAGAAGGAGAAGAAAGTCGCATAGTATGATTTAACTGATTACTTATCTTCCAATAAAGCATTCTTAAATCAATTAAAAATACTATTCATTTATTTAAAAAGAAGAAAAAAAGAAATCATAATGACCACAACACATGAATAAGCTTACATCATGTATGTATCTGAAATAAGCATTTAAGAAAAACTTTCAGACTTGGAAGTTTTTTTGACAGCATGACTTTATTTTTTAAAATTAAATAAATCCTTGAGAACTACACATTTAGTGTTAAAAGCTCATTCATTAGGAAGTCAGCTTCAATGAAGCAGTACTTCATAACACAGAGAAAATGCAGCCTAGGAATTAGTCAGAGAGATTAAGTCAGGTTTTAAAGGCTATGTCGATCACAGTCATTGATTGCCTTTAAGAATATAAGAAAGTTCATTTTTACATTTACTATTCTTCATCTTTCATTACATAAAGGGGAAAAAAAAAAAGGACTTATACCATGTTGGAGTACACTTTGAGGTCTGCAGAAAAAAATTCTGCATGGAGCACGGAGAAACACAAGTAAGAATATGTGCAATCCCATATATACACAGGAGTCACTATAAAACAGAATCATACATGATCTGTACCACGAAGACGACAGATTTAACACAAACAAGACAAAATAAAGAGTAACTAGTGAAGGAACACTGTATATCCTACAGATACCAAAGAGGATTTTAGGAGGGATATGAAGGTGTGCCGTGGGTGCTTGACAGACAGACTAAAACAGAACGCAAAAATAGGCAGCATCACTGGAGAAAAAAGGGCAAATATATGCCATAGTATTGTACAATAAAAAGCTCACTACATGCTTAAAAATGATCTCACCACAGTGAGTCATTAGTTCAATTACATTTCACACCACTCAGCCTAAGGCAAGCAGAATTGTACAGGACTAAAAATACTAATTCCAGCAAATACATCTCAGAAACACAAGCAACGACCACCAGTTTCCACACGTTCTCTGTCCCTAAAGTATTAGCTGGTATCTATGTTGTCTTTTAACTTCAAATGAATTTCCATTCAACTTTACATTGTAAAATGAGGTTAGCCCTCACTAAAAACACAAAAAGGCTGAGTATAGTTCCAGTATCTATTAGAATATTCAAGAAGCACGCTAGTACGTCACACTAGTACATCACAAACCAGTGAAACAGAAATGTAAATACATCACAAATACCTAGTTTCAAGTTGGCAACAATTTTTACGGATTACAAGGCACTGCTACATGGTCAGAAGTTCTATTTACTTCATTAGTGCCAGGGGAATAGGAATCACTTCAGTGATTTCTAAATATATTAGATTAAAAATGTTTGCATCCGGATACATATTAGATCAATAGACCTCTCTTCCTTCATTGTTACATAAATACACACATGTACATAATACACAATTATTATACATCCATATGCACCAAAAGTGGAGTTCAACATTAGCATCTATTTTATATTTAAATGGAGGGGGTTTTGGTAAGAATATCTCTGAACTGGACAGTCAGACACTATGCCCCACCATGCATATACTTAAACACCACCTTCTCCCCTCCACCACCTTTTTTTTTTTCTTTTTTTTAATAAAATAATAGATTCAGCAAGCTATATAATTTACCTGCGAACAAGGAAGAATTTTTTTGCTCTGTTAACTGTTACATATGTTATTGCAATGCACATAATAGTTCTTTTTCAACATCAGTGTGTGTGCTATTCATCAGAATTCTTTGATAGCTGAATATTTTAGACATATGTTTGCTTCCTCTGAAGGAAGTGTTTTAGTTACCAATTGCCATTAAACTCTTTTAAAAAGAGAGCATTCAGCATTCTTTAGCAAAGTTTCAATGTAATATTAAAAAATATAGAATACACTAACCTACCCTTCCCTCCCCGTTATTAAAACAAAATACCTCCAACATACAGCTAAGGACAATCAGCTTCTGTCTTAAAACCTTCCAGCTTTATAACAGCCAAATTCCACTCCCACTTCACACGTTCTGCTGTGGTATCACTGAATTTATTTGTCTTACACCAATCGGAGAGAAGAATCTGACTCTGTAATTTACCTTCTTCTTTTTCTACTTCATAGAATGCTCGTGCAATTCAAGAAGCAAAATTAAACACAGGGTTTGGGTTTTGTTTTGCTGGGGGGGTTCTGAAAAAAAAAGAAAAAAAAAGAAAAGGGGAAAAAAAAAAAAAAAAAAAAAACCCAGACGTAATAACTGACTAATAGGAAAATCAAAATTGAGTCATATCCAGTGAGTGTTAAAGAAGGAGGATGTGAAGTAGGTGGAGAGTATATGTCAAGAGGAAAAGGGCGGAAGGTGGAAGGAACCGCTGTAAGGCAGCTACGTCCATCAGGACCACAGAAAGATGGAGAGCAACATGCACCTGCCATGAAAAGAATGTTAACCTTATTTTTTAGATTATAATAAACAAAAATACAAAAAGAACTTATCTTTGAATCATCGAGTGTGATGAGAGCACCGAGAGCATGCATTATTCTACTACCTCTTTTCTTATAGATAAACTATACATTTTACTGAGTACAAAGTACATACAGAGTACATGCATTCCAAGAACAGATCTGAAACGAAAATGTTATTAGATGTCTGTTCCCAGTGATAAATTTTAAAAAATGCTATTGCATTTTCCCTCAAATCATTATTGGTCAGATAACTTCAGTTTGTCTTGATGCTTTGAGTGTGTTTCACTACCACAGTATGTTTTCAATTACTGCTTCTTTATCTCAATTTAATTATTTTTGTAAAGCAATAAATTGAAGGAGAAATATCATTAGACATCTTTATGTTCTTTGCTAAAATTACACTTCAGTGATTATTATAAATTTAGCCAGAATGGAAGAAATATCTTCCTGCGTATTTACTTTATAGATTTCTGTATCAGCTGTTTTCCTATTTTACAAAGAAATTCTCACACAATAAAAAGAAATTCAGTTGAAATGAAAAAAACAGAAGATTTACAGTGAAAGTTCTGTGGTAGGTACAGAATCTGAAATTATTAAAACCTGATTTATTTTTTATAGTTTGAATGAATCATATCCTTTGAATATAAGCATTTCTATACCCTCATTCTGATTCCTGACACTGTGCAGCCAGGCAAGCAGGCGAGCAGGCTGACAGCACAAAGCTGTTGGCAAACAGCACGCCCTTGTTTCCTTTCCAAGCTGGGTTTTTGGAAATACACTTTTGATTTCTGTTACCCTGCTATGATCTCTAACTTCCTACCCTATCTTGCAACAGTTTAACTTGATACCATATCTGATAAACAAATCAATGTCACTGCTGAAACAACATTATTGCTGTAAAATCTGTCACTCTGGCTATGTCAGACTGTTATTAACGGAGCAATATTAGCTCAGCTTTACTTTCAACTGTACTAGGATCTCTCACAATCTGTTGTGAGATTTTATTTCAAATTAAACTCAATTTAAACTCAATTAGTAGGGAGGAAAAAAGCACAATAACTGATGACAACCTATTGCTACTCTGTACCATGGTTTTCTTCCAAATCTTATTTCAAGATATTTTTCATAAACCCCTGTCACAAACAAACAGAGAAGGAACAAGGGAGAAGTAGAAAAAAAGGACAGCTTCTCACATTAGTAAATTATTACAAATATCAGTGATACTTTGTGCACTAGGTTGCATTTACCCGTGTGCTGAAAACATGCGTAAGGAAAAGGAAAATGGGAAAGGAACACTATTTGCAATATATGTATCATCACAAAACAAGAGGTGAATGTGAGCACTGCTATTGTAAAATACCTTAACAATAATGAGGAAGATCTGTTATTCCTGCTAACAGCTCTAATAGCTAGTAAGTGAGAGCTATCAATAAATGAGAACGAACAAAACAAAAGATGTGAAAAGAATTTCTGGGCAAAGCGAAGGTCTTAACGAAGTTATGTGGTTCAATAACAACAACAGTGGCTTCCACAGACTAAATGTCTAATCCAAAAAGAACTCTCATGGAAAACTAATTTTTCGTGTTTTGCCAAAATACCACACACCTGCACATACAGGGAGTACAATATAGCTAAATTAAGAAGATTTAGCATATGTATTCGTTGCTACTGCAATCATAAAGTAAGGTATTTCATGAGAGATTTTTTTTCAGATACAACAGACTTTCTAGGAGTATATTTGCATGTAACAAAAACAACAAGTGTGTTACTTGAATTATAAATTCATCTTCTGAACAGTGACCAAGCAAACATCAAATCACAAGAAATTTCCAAATTGAGTGAATCACTTCATTTTCTATGTTTAAACAGGAACAAACATTTAAGTTTAATGATTTTGACCGTATGAGGTCACAAGCCCATAAATATAAAATGGAGCTACACAGCTCATTTGCAGTCATATCAAACATGGATAAAGCACAAAAAAGTGCATATGAAGACAAGTTAAAGACATCTTTAAAAAGATTAATGTATTCAGAAGCTTCTGATAAATCCTGCCTCAGTTGTACAGCTTACAGTGCAGATTCCAGAAGCAGTTTAAATAAAGTGGAATAAAAGTGGCAAACTTTTGATTCAGTCACCGAGACTTTGTTATGCCCCAATTTTGTCTCAGTCAAAAATCTCCAGTTTCTACTACATCTTTAGTTTGCAAGTTAGGTCAGCTAAAAATTGGGGGAGGAAATGTTTGGAATTACAGACAATCTGCCATAGAAACAGTATGTTCTCAAAATAATAGGATGTTCCTTCTTTTAATGAGGTTAGGTCTTCAGATCTTTCCCTGAAATTACATGAAAAGAGATATGAGACCATGCTGTTCTTCAGCTGAAGAGGGTCTACCTTTAAGATAACAAAGCCAGTAATCAGATTTGGTGCCTGTTCAGGTTGGACCTGAATGGTAAACAAATAAAAAGACCGGACTACTTTACTTTTCAAACCATAACTGAGAAGAGTCCATAAAATTCTTGATGAAACTAATATTTGAAAATTACGTGCATGAGTCGGGAGACAAAGAGGAAAAACTACTCCTGTGAAAACAGCCTATTTTTAAAGCTGTCTCCTATGTGCAAGAATTAAATCTTACTCTACACTACTCATTACTTTGTATTACATACAGCAACACCTTCACTGATCTTTAAGGCAAGGCAGAAACGACAGTTACAGGAATACTGGCTCCCATCCAGGACCTGAACAAAGATTAGACTTCAGTCTTTTTTTCATAGCTCTTTGGTTAGATTTTTTTAACCTGAATTGGCTCACACTTTAATTAGAAATGAACAGGATAAAATTGGTTATTATGTTTAAGATTTGAACAAGCAGTATTTACTTGAGGAATTACAACAAATTGTGTACACAATCTCATTTTTCAATTATTTTATACTTCTGTATTTGCCAGGCCTCATTTTCCAGTCCTTAGCTTTTGTCATTTCTTTCTCCACTAATCAAAGAGCCCTTCTGCGACCCTTTATTTTCTCCTCATGAATGCACCTCTACAGTCTTAATCTTCAAGAAAAAGAGCCCACTTAATCTCCTACTGTGTCATGTATAATTGCATTTATTCACAGGTATCCACAAAACTATGTTTTTATCTGTACAGCACAATTCCCTATACCAATTGCAGAAGCACAGATTTGCCTGACATAGCTGCATGAATGCTAGAACAGAAACAACATTGGTAAAGCAATCCCAACATGGATGCAGTCCAATTCCAATGCTTTACAGAAGTTTAGTACCATATTTTCATACTTGCAAAAACAGAGATCATATTTTTTTCTTTTTTTTTTTTTTATTTAGAAAGCATATTATGTGTACATGTTGAACATTCAAGGTGCTCTGCCCATTCACAGCTGCTTCTCCTTCAGTAGTGTGACTTAATCTGAGGTGTACTCCACAGAAAACTACCACTACGTTACTTACCTTTGTTCCTCTCTTCCAGCTCCCTTACTAACAAAATTATCTACCAAGAATGTAGAGCAACCATGAGGTGAGGAGAAGATGGCTTATTTAAATACTTACTTAGAGGAACAATACTTAAGGGAGATTTAAGTCATCTAAATTGAAGATTATGCACATGAAATAAATCTATAATGCACCTATACAATTTCTTAAATCAACTAAGTAATCAAAACACACAAATTTGTTTGACAACACATATTCTCCATAAAAATGTAATTGACTATCATTAATTCAACTTTACAGCCCTGAATTCTTCCTTCAAATAAATTCAACTTCTTTACTGTTTTTCTACAGCAGCTTTGTGTCTAACTGACTTTGATTTCAACAGAAATACCCTGTTTCTCCTTGTGAATGCTGGAACCACACAAGTTGGACTTTCCCCTTCACCATTCAGTGAGTTACAAACGAATGGCTCTGGGAAATTAGTACATTTGTGTAACATCCTCCTTAGTTATTGTTGGATTACAAGGTATCCTTACCTTATGGAAGAACAAATTACCCTGCCTCCAAAAATAAAGCAGGAGCATTTACTGAAAAATCCTCCTATTCTAAATCTTTATGAACAATCGGGAAACCTGGATATTAATAAGATTATTCCATGATAGGTGTCTTTCTGGTTCCTGCCAGCCATGGATTTTTCTGCAAGATTTTAAATTTATCATAACTATACTCCACACTTTTAATGCATTCAGTTGTGTTTATACATTGTCTTCCAATTATAGTTGTTGTCTTTGCTTTGTCACTACATTAGAACAGGCCTTCAGCCAGGACTACCATCTTTCTCAATTGCCAAAAAGCCAGTATTTCACAATCTAATATAGTCATCTCAGTAAGCTTTTGACTTTCAAGTTTGTCTAAATATATTTGTCCAAACTACTGGACAGAAGATCCTCTGCATTGGAAAATTAACTCTTTCAAAATGAAACATTAAACACTGGGTCTATTCTCAGTTTGCCCTATGCATCACAATTTGCCACTCTGGCAACAAGTGACTTCCAAATCCAATAGAATCCAGAATAATGTTTCTCCTTTTTGATAATTCCTGTGTTAGAAATTGGTGATTTTTTACCACCGGCCATAGAGGACAAATAGTCTAGGCTCCCAACACCATTCCTCCATACATCTCAGAAACATGCTTAGACAGCAATGCTTTCATTTTTCTGGTTTAATTCAGCGGGTTGTGAAAGAAACATCTTTTGGATTTTGTTAGCTGGCTCTCTGATCTATATGCATTTACAGACATTTCTACTGTAACTTCTCATTCTGTTACCCCCAATGAAATTTGCTACCACCATTATTTGATCTTCTAGTGAGCATTCTAATCAAATGCTCACTTCTCTTCCTTGGTGATCACAAGCTAGCTGTCTATTTCATCCATTTCTATTGTCTCTCACTCTGACTATTTCTGAATCCGATTGTTCAAAAAAAAAAAAAAGATCTGTTTTCTCAGACACTTACACAATACTGAAGTGTTATTTTCTCAACTAACCATGTTCTTCTTCAGTACAACCACTGGGTTATGCACTAATAAATGCTTCAGTCCCAGCAGAAAGAAAGATCAATATAACGAACTGCTTCTCAGTGTTACTTACTTGACCACTAAACAACTGATTTCACCATTGGCCATAGATAAACAAAAGGAAGCACTCATCCTCCCAGCTACCCTCAGCCAACTCCCCTAGAAAAAACATGTGTGACATTTCTCCACACTTTCCCACGGGGAAGTGATTATCTATTGAACTCAAACCACTGAGTCTGATCACCTTAGAGATCATTACTCTGGTTCTAGCAGAACTAGCCTGCAGCTTACTATTGAATTTCCAAGTACCTAAATGCTGAGAAAAGGAAAAGGAGAACAGAGAAAGTTATAAATGCCAATTCCTACCAGAGCTTCAGACAGTGCATATGCAGACCTACCTGAAACGTAAGACTGCCATTTCCTTGTAGAACCTCCACACAGAGCAGAACAGACAACTAGATCTGCGCTCTTTCAGATGCATCATTCTAGCTGTAAATGGTATTAAATTCTACAGAACTGAATTTTTCCATACTAGTCGTTAGTGTCACTGACTTGTTTGTTTATAACAGGTACTCTGAGTCCTAGCTTTTAACTGTTTACTTAAACTTTTATATCTACTGAAATACAGTGAGAATACACCACCACTCAATTTAGAGATGACATCTCTCTGCTTTGCCAATATCCCTGTGTTCACTTATTGTTTTAAATTATGTAATCCAACTTGCCTTTCTCTTCATGAACATGCAGACACCTGTGAGTAGATACCTTTTTCTTTGTTTATATAACATGTAAAAGACACTACAAATTCTTTTCAAACTCTTGCCAGCTATTCTTACTCTCTACAAGGTATTGACAATTTACAAGATGCAGAAAGATAATCTTTCAGAGATTCACTGCTAACCTTTGTCTCTCTTCCCTTCTCTCTCAGCCAAAAGCTTTTAACCTCTTTTCTCATCTTTGGTGTGCACAATTTTAGGTTTTTTTTAACTAATACAGACTCTTAAAGTCAGTGCACAAAAAATTACTAGATTCAAAGGCAGACAGAGCTTGCAGATATCTTTGGGTCTTGATAATTTTTGTATGTCGCCTGGAAACAGAAACCTATAGCTTTCATTTCTACTTTCAATTATGTAGTTCTATTAAAAAAGTATGACTACCCAGTAACAGAATACTTTGTCTCAAAACTCAAAGATGCCCTAAGATCTGCACTAGTTACATAATCATAACTGTTTCAAAGTAATTAAAAAATTTTAAAAAACCCTCTGAAGTTGTATTTATCCTGTATTTGGCTAAACACAAGTATTCACAACTACGAGATTATCTATGTTACTGGTTCTTCCAAATCCCTTCATATCTCCACTCTCATCACACACCCTAGCTAACAAACACAAAAATACTTACTTTTCAAACACTGAAAATGATCAAGGGGTAAAGCAAAAACAGGGTGCAAACACCCTTACCCGCTGGGATACCATCCTTCTGGTGGGGAACAAGTATTCCTTAACAGCAAAACAGAAATAGGTTTGGTATAATTCCTCTCTGCTCAATAGGGATACTTTGAGAAGAGAGCAGAAGGGGAATTTTGTAATTGGAGAAACAGAATATAAGTATAGTTTTCAGATTTTAGAGTCACACATTTAAATTCACTAACTGCAAAACGAACACAAAAACTGGAAAAAACCCACCTTAGGAGACCTGGCCTTTAGATTTAAGCTCATTAATAAGATAGGATAGTGTAATTACCAAGACCTTCTTCCACAACTTCCCACTTCCACCATTCCTTCTGTTCTTCACTTCCAACCAGTTCATATTTCAAAATTCCCAAGCCCCTCTGTTTCAGCCTTACCAAGGTGGGACTACAAACCCTAGATACATCCTCTGGCTCTCAAAGCCCCAGACCATCTGATACATTACCAAAGCAGACGGAAAATACTGTAGTTTCAGTGTTTTTAACAAATAAGAAGTACTGGCTTAATCTCAAACACAGAACTGAATATTTGTTATGAGGGCAAACACTATCCGTGCCTCATACGCTTGACAGTACATGAGAGAGTTTAAATGCATATTAACTTATCAGCTGCATGACTAGTGCAGTTACTCTGCCTTCCTGACCATAATTCCTCTCCTAGCAGAAAACACTTTTTGGTAGTCCATCACATCGCCCCTCCCCTTTCTTAGTTCTTGCCCACTATCATTTCTTTCCCACTGGAGTCCTCTGAACTGTTAGAAGCAAATAAATCAAGACTTGTCAGGCCCCAGATTTTACTCTGTACCTGCTGAAGCTTAGCTCAGTGTAATACTGGCCTACAACCAAAACTTCTATACATTAGATCATGACAATATAATCATAATTGATATTAATAATGAAATAGGAGCAATCAGATTCAGAGTAACAGATGATAAGGAGGTTGAAAGAACAAAGCTTTCCAGAAATGTAAGGAACAAAAGGTGTGGACATCTGTAACTGGGAGCAAGAAAGAGCAAAAGGCAGAAAATAGTCTTTGAAGGGCCTGGAATCAGGATAAAAACTGTTAGAAATACTCCATGCGCTACAGCAAAGACAACTTGAACACACTGTAATTAACTTCTGGCACAGCCTTGCTAACAGGACATCAATAACATACCTCTCAGGAACAGGTTAACACCTCAAGATAGAAAGCAGAGTATTAAATCCATTTTAAAATATCTGACATACAGCCCTCTGAGAAGGTCTATATACCTGAGACTAAAATTACCGAATGCTTAATAATACAGCAAAACCAAATTCTTCGAGAAGTCTTAGCTAAAAGACTAACCTCATAAAAAACAGAAATCAGCTTAATGCTAACATGAAAAAATAGTTTCATAATTCACTCAATATGGCAGATTTGTTTACGGTCATTTAAAGGAAACTAGACATCAAGAAAACCCACCGTTACAACTATACCTGGATTAATTTTCTAGAACTGTATGCATAAAGAAAATTAAATTTCAAGAGATCAGAATAGTTATGACTTTGGAAAACAGTGACACAGCAATGAAACTACGATGAAGCTACATTAACAGAAACCAAACTTTTAAAAACCTGAGGAAATGTAAATTCAAGCCCTACTAATTTAAAGGTTATGTTGAAAAACAAAATTCCAACAGGATTTTTTTTCTTGTATCAATTCAAACTTAGTCTTTTCTCTGATGTGCCTCTAATTATTTAGTGTCTTCTATTGAAAATGGTTAGAAAAAGAATGCATGCCAGAGATTAAGTAAAACATACCAACTATCTACATAAAATGCTTTGTCTAACATAAGGTTTCCAAGCTAGGAATCCTAATCACAGCAAAATGCAATTTGATGGTAAAATCTGTATTTTCTGTCTGCCTTGTTCAAAGAGGATAAAGAGGTCTTACACTATTAGCCTCTTACTAATGAAAAATTGTATTAAGTTTTGCAAGTCATTTTGTTACATGCACATTAATTCAGTCTCTTAAAGTGAATTAATGAACTTGTTACATACTATCAAGATTTTTCTTTCTTTATTTCAAAAGCCAACAAGAAATAAATTAATATCCACAGAAACTCCTTAACTCTGCATAAAAGGTAAAGATGGCATAAAATAAAATAAGATGGCCTAGGACAAGATTGTTGTATGCATAATTGAAACAGAGAAAGAATTAAGTGGGTAGCATAGCAACTACAGAAGAGCAGAAGGACTAGCTTCTACACTCATTACACAAAATATTTAGTTGTACAGTCTATTCATGAAATAACACGACTCAGCAGAAGCTTGAATAGTTCTTCCTTTTACATTAGTTAACAATAAATCAAGTAGTGACTTTGGCAAACATGAAGCCAAGAACGATACCAATAAAATAACAAGATCTTCTTAGTAACCAAGAGGATTTTTGTTAGCACTAACTATCCATAGCTTTCATGGCACTCCTTTCCTTGAAAAGACAGATCAACTAATAAAACCAGAATCTTTCTAAACATAGTAAATTGAAGCATTACTAATATGTTTTTTTCTTTTTCTTTATCAATGTATAAAATAACAACTTCAATTGCCTCTGTTGTATGAATGTAAGCTGAATGGTTCTGTCAACGTTATCACATTAAAAATAAAGAATAATTATTTTGCAATGTATCTGACTGTCACAAAATGACCAGTATTATCCATGAGAAACATAGTATCTGATATATATATATTTATTTATTACATATTATACACTTATTTTGTGGTTAAATGCACTATTAACTATATACAGTTAATCACAATGTAACTAGAGCAACAGGCCATCATTTTTCAGTTTTTACCAGAGATGCTGAAGAAAAGCAGTGTATCCTGTATTATTTCACATGTGAAACTGGCTTCACGTTTGTGAAGAATTTCTCATTATTTTCAAAATTTTTCGTAAGTCTGATTTTGGAAAAATTAATTTTTTATATAACTGAGTTCTCAGTTTCCAAACGGTTCAAGACTCTTTGTTTTAAAGCTATAAATACTAAGGCTTTTAAATTATTTATATGTCTGCTTGACCTTCCCACCAGAGAGGGTTTTTTGGCCTGGAATACTAAAATAAAACTTTGTGCAACAACTTTTTGCAAAATCCTCCACCTTATGGTAACAGAGTCTCAGGAAAAACAAAACAAAACAAAAAATGAACTCAAAGGAGTTGAAAGGAACATCATGAAATTGAAGAACATGGAGATTACACTCAGCTACAGAAAGGCATAGTATATTTCAGCCCAAACAATTTCAGTGAAGGTCTGGCAGTGTTACTGCTAACACCACCAGGGACAGAAGAAAAAGTTTTTAGCAAGATATTTGCACTTACTATGGATGCAGATGTACCACCTGAAGCAGTGGCATTCAAAAATAATGCAGATGGCTCTGAGCCAGTAACACAATTCAGTCATTCTCAGCAGGACTAATTACCACAGGCAAAGCAACATGCTAGCACAGCCATGTAATTTCTATTAATCAAATCTGTTCAGTTACCCCTACAGAACAGTGCATTGCACTACACAGACATATGCTATATTATTTTAGAGGACAGTAGGTCTTGCATAAGGCAGTAAATTGTACTGCACCTAAATCCCTAAGCGAAAGTACCATGAAGGCAACTTTTCCCTCCAGATTGATGTGTGTTGATTCTTATGAGAAACTGCGCACAGCAATATTAATACCAAGAAATCTGTCTGCTCTGTGTACTAGCAGTGAAAGACCTCACTGACATGACAGTAACCAAGTCCTTCCTCATTTTAATTGCAGTTTGATACAACACAAGATCTGGCTTGGCAATCGTACACTCTGAATTTTTGCTTGGAATAGAAAAAAAAATCAGTTCGTCGCTGAATATGATACAGGAACAAGGCTGCAGTGAAAGATAGCTACCATAGTATCTATGGCAGGTGTTCAGACAGCTTACCATTGCAAATTTAGTAATACTTGTGCACAGATACTTAATGCATATTTAATGTTACTTCAAAAACTGCAGCAGTTAAAATGAAATAGTTTTTATACAACAATATTTAACCTGAAGGACAAATATTACAGTCAGCCAATCTGCAATTACTTCAGAGTAAGTCTCTCTGTCTTAGATTATTTACACTGTTTTAATACCCATTTAATAAGGCACACTGTGGAAACAATAGGTACAGATAATTCCAACTTGTAATAGATATGGATGAGATAATTGCTATAAAACAAACAAGTATGAACACTTACTACTACTACTTGAGTTATTCAAGTTTTCAACAACTTAGAACCGTTGTTTCCTGAATACTGACTAGTAGTGCTTAGTATTTTGATAAACACAAAACGATATTCATTCCCAAATATTAACCATGGCCAGCAGGTCGAGGGAGGTGATTCTGCCCCTCTACTCCGCTCTGGTGAGACCCCACCTGCAGTACTGCGTCCAGCTCTGGAGCCCTCAGCACAAGAAAGACATGGACCTGTCAGAGCGGGTCCAGAGGAGGGTCATGAAAATGGTCAGAGGGATGGAACACCTCTCCTATGAAGAAAGGCTGAGAGAGTTGGGGTTCTTCAGCCTGGAGAAGAGAAGGCTTCAGAGAGACCTTATAGCAGCCTTTCAGTACTTAAAGGGGGCTTATAAGAAAGATGGGGACAGACTTTTTAGCAGGGCCTCTTGTGACAGGACAAGGGGTAATGGTTTTAAACTAAAAGAGGGTAGATTTAGACTAGATACAAGGAAGAATTTTTTTACAATGAGGGTGGTGAAACACTGGCACAGGTTACTCGGAGAGGTGGTAGATGCCCCATCCCTGGAAACATTCAAGGTCAGGTTGGACGGGGCTCTGAGCAACCTGATCTAGTTGAAGATGTCCCTGCTCATTGCAGGGGTTGGACTAGATGACCTTTAAAGGTCCCTTCCAACCCAAACTATTCTATGATTCTATGATTAAAAACTTACGGGATTAAATTAACATCTTCCTTAAAAACAGTTGGGTCACTGAGAAATGGATAGCTTGCCTTCTTTCCTGGGAAAGGAAAAAAAATTACATACACAACATTTACATTCACACAGTCAGTACCACCTTCCTTCTGCTCACTGCATTCTCCTAGAGAATATTGACTTACCAGTTTTAAGGGTCAATTTTTACAGCACTCCAGTAACATGATGAACTGTGTGAAGTTAACTTGAATGTCAGTCACATAGTGAGTAACCAAAAGAGATGTAATTGTGTCAGAGGGGTAAGCTGAAGGTCTTTGAGGAGATTTATCTACTATTTCGTCTGAAGGAGTGGTAAGAAGAGGCTGAACTAAAGTGATGGCATGAATTTTCCAGTCACACTGTCTTAATATTCCAGGAGGTATCTGGGCACAGTGCCCAACAAACCAACTTGTAGAAAGCAAATTTTATATCAAGCAGTCCAATTAAAAAAAAAAAAAACAAAGCACCACCGAAAAACAAAACCAAAACCAAAACTTCCCTGCAATACATTTTCTATTAACAGAGTTGGGTGGCAGGAGCATCTCTGAGAGAAACAAAGGTCAGCTTACTCAGTCCTCCTGCTCCAAGCCAAAACCATCTGTATCTGAACTATTCCAGATACATGCTTTGTCTAAACTGCTTTTAAAAAAGCTTCAAACACTGACTTCACAGCTCCCCTGAAATTACCATTACTGGCAGATAACTTTCCTAGCATTTTAGATAAAAATTTTCTTTGCTTCATTTCGGGCCCATTACTTACTGTTTTGATCACAGTGGATATGGAGAGCTATTTAGTCCCTTCCCATCTGAAAAACTTTTATTTATCTGAAGAATGTTACTCTGCCTCTCAGACCCCTCTTCTCCAAACCAAAGAGCCACACACTTCCAGTTCCTCCACCCACTGCCCATCCTCAAGACCTTCAGCCACCATTACTGCTGTACTTAGGACTTTCTCCAATTAACCCACATTTTCCTCGAATGAGGTGCCTCAAAAGGGACTTGATACTCCAGCTAAAGCATGAACAAAAGATTTGTTTCGAGTGCCTTGCACACAACACCCTTCCTTATAAAGATCAGTACAAATTTCATTGCCAAAAATGTCACGCTGCTACAAAACAAATGAACAAGTGGCTTGCACTCAGTTCGTGAGGAACTATCAAGCCTCTCTACAGAACTGTTATCCATACAGTCATTTCTCCCATTCCTCCTGTTAACTACAACTATTTTTTGCTAGGACTTTGCACTTCTCTGGAAGAGAAATGAAATCAGCAAATTGGAGATACGTCCTAGCTGAACTAAGAATGTTCTTCATTCTAATCCTGTTTCCCAACATACTTTCCATTCTTCTCTGTTTGATTATTACTTGTAAATTTAATAAGGATATACCATATTACATCACTCAAATCATTAATGAAAACACGAGCCAGCTGCAGAACACATTTCAACAAAACCCCACTTGATATATTGCTGGGCCACAGTGAGCAACTGATGACGAATTTTGGGGTACGGCTTTCTCAAAACTTCTGCATTCATTGTGCAACATTTTCATCTGAATTATATTGCTGATCCTGCTAGTGTGACAAGGTGTCAAGAGCCCTATTTAAATCAAACTACAAGACAGACACTGATCTCTCTAGTTCTAAGACCCGTTATGTTGCCAACAAAGAAAATGTCTTTGGTTAAACAAGATTCATTCTCAATAAATCTAAGTGGCCTACTAGCTCTCCCATCTTCTGGAATCTCATCTCTCTCCCCAGGAGTTCCCAAAGATAACCACTAAGAACAATGAGATTACTCTGAAAATCAGTTGAGATACATTAGGATGAATATACATATTGTTTATATTTGGTTTTGTAACTATTTATATACATAAACATACAGACATATGCACCCAAAGGAACATACTCTCCTTTCTATGGAATAGGTCCATGTTTTAACAGCAACAGAGAAAAAGAAGAAAAAAAATAGATGAGTTAGGTTTAAAATATTTGGAAAGATTTTGCTCTATTTAATGTTATAAGCAATTTCAAAGATGGGGAAAATGCAGACCGTGTGACTTTACTACAACACACAACTATAAGAACTAAGTGTAAAAAGAAACAGTGAATTTTCACAAAGAAATTGAATTCTCTCCCTCTATAAAGCATTGTTTTGTATTACTGTATGACACAAACTGGGTGACAAGAGATGTAATACTATAGATAACTTCACAATCTTTACAATGGTGTTCCCTTTCAGTGGAAACTCCAGGGTACTACATGTAATAGGAATACTAGAAAAGCACACTGAAACAGAGAAACCTCAATACTGGATGAGACAAGGTCCCACCAATGCAATCCCCATTAAGGCAGGCAGATAAGAAGTCATTTTCCTCCTCCCATTTCCTCCAATTTTTATTCTAACAGACATATCGCCTATATCCAGGCTTTTTCTTGTTTAAATGATATCACAACACATCTTGTTTACCTTAGAAAAGCGCTAAGTTCAATTTTTTTCTAGCCTCCACAAGAGAATTTTTCAGGCCCAAGATCACTGTCACCTTTGTGCGGATGTCACTAGTTCTGGAGTGCACTTTAGAAGACAGGGCTACTACCACCTACATTATGCCAGCTACAGAGGCCTTCCAGGCATAGCCAAAAAACTTATTTCAAATTATATTTCACCCAGTATCATGGATATCCTCACTAATTTCAGTTTTCTCCATCCAAGCTACACTTCTTTACAAGTATCATCAAAATTGAGCTTTATTTCTTTGAATTTCCCTTAAGTCTTCTACTGTCATGTTAAGCCTAAATAACTGCCATGTGTAAGCTTTGCTCCCTCTTTATAAAGAACACAATACATAAGTAGGGTCTTCTCCATTTTAGCTAGACTTTCATAACTGACAATATGTTGCCTTCCTCTAGAATAATTTAGCTTTAAAGTAAGGTCATAGTCCTATCTTCCCCCATCCTCTCTTCTCATAAGTTACATGGAAGGCAGTATCATCCTGGAGCAATTTCTATATTGCAGACACCCAAAACGGTATTTCAGTAACTCCTTTCCCTTCACTTTATGGCTGCACAGCTTAGCCACAGACTGAGTTTACAAAAGAGCAAAAGTATGGCAGCTGTGAGAGCTTGCCTACAAGTATTATATGCTCACAAGGTCATTCAAGCAAATAAATTAACTTGCTGTGAAATAAATTACAGTACAACCATATATAGAGACTGGAGTTTATTATAATTAAAAGAAGTCTAGGCATTTATATGAAAAATGATGACATCAGCTATAGGCATTTAACAAGCAAAAGATATAAATCCTTTGTTGTCCAGAGCTAGCTCTGTAACTGATAGATGGAATTAACAACCTGTCCACAGTCAAGCTAGCCATTCGCTGCACAAATAAGAATTTTTTCATCTTCATCTGATCAGTTACTGGCCACTGTTACTGACAATAATTTCCGCATCCCCACATAGAAGACAGCAGATTTTTTAATATCTGCAGAATCTCTTCTGTGAAAGGGAACTGTATAGGGTATAGGGTACCATTTTCTTGTCACATTCTATTGTTTAAACTTGATCAGGAATGTTTCTTTTTCACTTTATAAAATATTTGTATTAAAATATCACCAAGAAGCATAGTCAGGGCATGTAATTCACTGCATTAGGCATTGTGTGACATCTGAACACGCCACTTGCTTTACCTACCCATACGCTGAATTGGATAGAACCCAAAGAAATGTGTTAGGAGGTGGAGGAATTGCAGAAGAGTTTGCGGGTTTTACACACACACACACACACCCCTCCCACATTTAATCTCTAAAAATTACATAGGGAATTCAGTTTTTCTTCTTACTGTGCCAAAGTGGAAAGTTAATTTCAAAGAATGTAGAAGTCCAGCACAGAGGAATTTTAGATCTACTTAAGCTCTAAGTAGAGATCTTAGTGAAAATATTACCAAATGCTTTCCAAGTAAAGTTCCTAACATCGTTCACTGAAGCTGGAGATCTGCAGACTACTAGCAACTTAACAAAGTGTCCAATAAAAAAAACCTTTCTCAGTAAAAGCTACTGTTTCTTGAAGTTCGTCTGCTTGCCCCATATTTCTATCTATTTCCAAGTTTTTATATTTTTATCATATCTTTTCCCATCACTGCAAAATAAACTTCAAGACACATCTAAGTAAAAGCTGTAAGTGAACTAACATAGATTTGCTGAGGAAATAGATGTTCAATACATATACCCAAATAGGGACACACACGTTTGTGTCCCCCTCCCTCATACACACGGAGTATAACAGTACATAAAAATAAATGGCCGGATATCCCAAGATTCCACCCAGAATAATCTATAAGCAATAGAAGGTATATTATACCACAGAAAGCACAAAGCTTTCACGTAGTATCACAGTGCTACTGATTTCAACAAAGCAGAAATTACATTGCACCACATGCACAACAGAAAGGTAACAAACAATGGGAAGAATTTTTCCCTGGATGAGAGCCAAAAGGGATATTCAGAAATACCTGGCTAAAAACACAAATTCCTATTCATCTTGGCCACGGTCCCCAATTCAAAAGTAAGCCTCCATGACGCAGAGTTCCCTATCCCATACCAGGCTTTCACACCACTCATGTCTACCACCTATTTACTACCATCAGATGTAGTATTTCCCAAGCCCTCCCAAAGCTTTTCTATCTCACCACCGAATAACCAGTGCCCAGTGCCCCAGGCTTTCCACCCTCCCAATGCCACAGAGCACTACATCACATCTCCCGTCTTTCTGAAGCACAGCATTTCCACAACCTCACCCCAAGTCACCACAGCCTCACTGCTCTCCTGCTCCACACCACCACCACCTCCACTCTACACATCTCCCACACAACCCAATGCTTTCCAAGGCCAGAAGCACAGCACAGTGCTTCCCCAGCCATACCCCAAAATCCAGCCTCCCTGCAACACACCAGCTTTCCACTGCCTCCCAGTGCAGTACCCCGAAATGTGTTGACTCCAGCCACTGCACACTCTCCTCCCCTCTGAACAGGGCTAGCCCATAGCCAGTAAGCCACCACCTCACCACACAGGACAGAACCTCCAGTCCACCACACCAGCCACTCCTCAGCGGAGTGTTCCTATCCACGCGGGTGCTAGGCATCATGGCTAGCTGGGAGGCAATAAGAATTCAGACCAGCCAAGGTGGGCAGCAGAGGATAACAAAGAGCAGATAGCCAAAAGAGGAGGGAGGGATGCAGACGGAGAGGTAACAGAGAAGAAAGGAAGAGGTACCAGGAAAAGAGAGAGGGAGAGAGAAAGGACAGTAGACAAGGGATTTTACCTGGCCATAAACCGTCCAGAATTAAGGATTAATTAGATTAATTCAGGATTAAATTAAGGACCTCAAGCCTTGGCTCCCCCACTATGGACTGCAGGATGAAACTCAAAAGGACTTCCTATGGGGACACATTTCCCTTCATCTTTAACAATAATAATTACTCAGACTTTCCTAAGCTTCAGGAAAAGACCAAGTATTTGAAAACAAGAAACTCAAAAGACTGTGACACTTCAACAGAAGAAAGTGGAAGCTCTTTTTTAAAATGGTGAAAGGAAAAAAAAAGAGAGGAAGGAGAACAACAAAAGGCATTTTCTTTAAAAAAAAGAAATCCTAAAAACTACATAAGATAAACACCTCAGATTTTACCATGAAATTGTACTAATTATTTGAATAGGATCTAGCATTCAGATTAATCCCACAAGACTTGTAATTCAGGTAGTTAAAAGACAGTATTACTTCATATATCCTGAAGATGTGAGGGGAGACCAAAATGGAAAGAAAATAAAAAATTAGAAAAAATAGAAAATTAGAAAAAATATTCTAGCTTAGAATGCTACAATTGCTTCAGTGCTTCAGTCAAACTGATATACTAAATAAATATAAAAACTTTCCATTTGCAACACAGCATCTGCTAATTATAAGACTAAGTCATTGTCTAATAATTTTTTGATTACACAGTATAAAAAGAGCAGTAGTGACAAATATGCACAATAAACCTCAGGATGATTCTGAATGTTTGACAGTTCAGCCCTCCCACAACCTATTTTTGGAAGCCGAAACTTGAATACCATTAAACCAAAGGAGAAACAGCTGGCAAGATACCATATACAAAACCAACAACTGATCTCCAAGACTAACGGGATGTTCCTCACTGCATCCTGCAGCACAGTGTGGAAGTACCCAAGCCAGCTGAAGTACAGAAAACAATCTAGCAATGTAACATGAGCTTCATGAGAACTATTTCATTATTCTTCATAGAAGCCAATAAAATACAGGGTAAATTAGTCACTACTGCAGCAGAATGCTTCCAGTATCTGAATTAGGTTAGGTATCTGTGTATCGTATCACATATGGCTTTCATAAAGGTCACAGGGCCAATAATTTTATTTTAGGATGTAAACTGTAATTCAAACTATGCTTATTGTAGTGCAATGTCTTTCAAAAGCTAAATATATATCTGCTGCCTCTGAAGGCATTTTATACAAACACAAACCAATAAGAAATTAATTGCTTCACAAAAAAAATGTTGCCCAAAAGAACACAAGTTATTATCATAGAATTTTCATGTTATTAAGTACCTTTATCTACATAAGTCCTATGAAAAAATTGAAGGATTTTTTTGTTTTTTAAGTCAAACACTAGTGTGAGTCATACGAGTGCAAGCTAAAAATGCCTCTAACGGTATCTAAGAAGGACTCACCAAGTTCATTGAGACTCTGGGCAGCTTTTGTTATCTCTCTGCTTCCTCCTTGCAGTTGTCCTTGAAGTCTCTTACTGAGATACAAGATGCGTATTATCCTCCGCAGCAAGTCACAGGCAGCCTGCAGAGAAATCATAGCATTAGGGGATATTATCACTACATTATGATCACATAATGTGAGGCCTTAAATATGGAAATATTTTAACCAAAAAAGGAAATATGAATGTGAATAAAAACAAGGAACTTTAGAACACTGAAATCCCTTTTTTCAGGATATTTTAACATGATTTTATGCAATACAGATCAATACTTTCGAAAGCTGGTAATTACATTCACAGGGCTACTGAGATTACGCTGTCATTACTAGCAAAAAAAAAAGGAAACTCGGAACCCCATGACAGAGACATTTCTAACTAGAAGTGAGCTTTCTTTTACATTGTGCATCTCTGCTCAATATTCCTCCCCTCTGTAAGCTTTAGTAAAATTAAGAAGTTGGCCTTGCCAATCAAATACTGATCCAAAATAAGCAAAATGGCAGCACTTACTTCAGAGGACAATAAAACTTAGAGGCTAAATTGTTATTACAGATATTGGCTCTTATGGTAGGAATATATGTAAAAATTCATTTTCAGCAAAACTTTCGTAAGGTCAGTCACCTTCATTCAGCCAACTGTTAGTTCACATTCTTTCATAGGTTTATTAAAGTACACTGCATTCTTGGCTAAAAATTAAGAAGATGGATGCATATGTAAACTTTCAGGAAACATATTTGTGTATGTTTTCGTTAGCACACATTTAGAAAAAAAGGCATTGCTGACATCTGAATCAAACATAATAGTTTCATAATTTTTCACTCAACTAAGATCTTGAAACAGGTTTTCTCTTTCTACACAGTAAATAATAGAGACAGAGAAACAGTGAAAGTTACATCAAGTGTAAAGTTCCTCTAGGGCTGGATTGGGTCAGTGGGGCTAGGAGGCACACGCTACGGGACAAGCAATGTTCTGGAGTGGGTAACATCTAAACTAGAATTCAGAAATGCAATTCAGGAGAAGGTAAAAAAGTATGTGGATTTCAGTACAGTCACAGGTACAGTCCAACATCTGTAATCAGATTAACAAGAGAGGTAAATGGGAAATTTGGAATGAGTAAGGCATAGTTGTTCTGAGGTATTTTCCCTGGTACTGAAGACAAAGCCTCCTGAAATATTCACCTTATGGATATCAAAATTAAATTAAAATTACTTTAAAAAAAAATTAGTATCTGACAGACTTTGAACCCCTTTTTTAGACTCAAGTTAATGTCTTGAAAACTAATCTTAAAGTACACATATGAAAACATACACAAGTGAGTCATTTCAACCAATATTCAGTGGACTGTACAACTTGTCAGTCTCTTCCCTATGCCAGCACAAATCAATCAAAACACAAATATTTATAGTTTCATTTTATTAAACATCTAGGCAGAACAAAAAGGAAAAATTAGAAAAAGCCCCACTGAGGCAAATCACCAAAAGCACAATTACTCTCGCTGCTTTTCGCTCTGTATCACATAGTCTGAAGTGCAAGTTTCGTAAGTATTCTAAGACAACTTAACCACATGATTTCTATTACCATTAGTGAGAACCAAGTGGGGCTTATCCTACTTTGAGAGATTAACGTATTAGTTTTTATTAATTCATTTCTTTGATTAGAAAAATCTTGATCGACATACCACTTTCATATCTGTGAACTAAATTCCTGCAAGATGAATCAAAAATAGCTTTTTATATAGTGCACTGTGCTTCGCCAAGTAAGAGGGCATAGTATTACAACTTTGCATTCAAATTTAATTACTCTCTAATCCAATTGTGTACCTCTAGCTAATGTTTTTCCCTAGGAATTCAACTTCAGTTATCTTCTGACCATCTTTTACTTCACATGCCAAAAGATAATTTCTTTTTCATTTGATTGTTGCTCATTATCTCCTATCCCAAGAAACAAGCTTTTAAAAGGACTATCAAACTGAGTAAGAGATGGGAAAAGTTACATTTAGATACAAGAGCAAAAAAAATTTTTAACTTCTGGCCCTCTGAGTTAGAAGGAGGAGAAAAATCCAAAGACACTGAAGATGCACTCTTAACTTCACAGTGATTGCTACTGCATTGTGCCCTTGACAAAGATTCTGTTTCACCCAAGTATTCCCATTTACATGAGTTGTTCAACTTAATAAAACTCCCAGTCACTGTAAAAGAATGCAATATATGAGGACTGTGTAACAGAAATAAAAAATTTTATCTAATAATGGAGTTGTTCACAGATGCTAGATCCTCTAACCTGACCACCTGCATAACAGAAGTTTGAACTAATTCAGGAAATATTCCCTTTCTGAGTTGATATAGTATGCTTTTCTAAAGGAGATATTTTCACCCAAGAAGGAATGAATTCCACTGTTCAAGCAAGCACTAATTTGGAAAAGGCCAGTGCCCTGAGTTAGTCCCAGTGGTTTTAGTAAAATTAAAAATAAAACCCAATTTTTCTGGAGATTACATGTTAGTTATCTTCTGAAATTTAAAGCAACACATCAACACTAACAGACAATTGCTACAATTCGAGCAATCAAATAGCCTCTTACTTTTAACCTCAAGTTAATTTTAAGAAATTGTTGAAAGAAGACTTAATTATAAAGAAAGGACCACTTGAAAATGTGTCAGTGCGTAGCTCATATATGCAGTTGCATATATCTGCTAGATCATAATGTAATTGAATGTATATATAACCTATATATAGAAGCCTGAAGAAAAATGAGACAGTTCACTATCTTCAGACTACATTTACTCTTTAGTTACGGTAGCACCTAGATGAAATCTGCTGCTGATGAATATTTTAAAGAGAGAATAACTTTAAAATACAGATTACAGAGCTGCACAGAAAATAACCCTCTGAAAGAGGGTTCCCTGGCACAGGCTGAGTAATGCTGACCCTGGATGCATGCTGCTTTCACACCACAGGAAAATCCATGTAACCCTGATACAGCAAAGAGGAAGCAAAGAGCACCCAAGAAACATTTCCTAAATCCAGGGACTCATTCTTCTCAGATGTCTTTCTGCAGTTTGACATACTTCAGCTGTTAACTATTCCCATTTAGCCTGTGATCTACTATGGAAAGACTCAGAAGAGGACAGTATGATTTAAAGTAGGAAGTAAGCTTTGTGAGTCTGCTGCTCCCTTGGGATGCCATGAAGCTCTAAAAGCAGAGCAAGACATAATATACACAAGCACACTGCAGAGATTTAGAATTCAGAACTAGATTTGAAGTTTGACAATGAATTTGCAGTGAGAATGTTTACGAAAAAGCCAGACTATATTAAAAACAATTAAGGATGGCAAAATCCAGCTTTATGCAAGCCAAATATTCCTTCAGTTTGTGAGCAGTCCCACAGCAATCAATGGAGAAGCACTAAAATAATACCATCATGAATACAAGAAGCCCTTAAACACCACACAGTTCAGCAAAACATACCTGCCAAGCCTGCGGATTTTGACAGAGAGCAACCTCTTTTATCAGTCATCTACCTTTTTCTACTTATTCTACCAGCTGTACCTCAACTGATAAAATTACCAAGTTTGAAAGTGTCCCGTGCCCCAAGTCTTGCATTTGGGAGCAATTTCATGTCATAAGCCCTGCCACCGCCAGGAAGTGAGTTGTTTGCTGTGCTGTTGCCCTTCCTTCCTGAACGAACAAGGCAGGTAAAGAGACACAACAGCAGTGCATCCTGGGAAGGCAGGAGGGTTGAGATTTCAAAGGCCTACTGACTCAACTCTCTGTAAATCCAGCTTCATTTTGTAATTCAGGTGTCCTGACCCTCAACTCCTCCCAGCTGTACAGTGCAACATAAAGCACTCGCTATGTATCTGCCAATATAAGAAAGGACAGCAGCTCTCGTGCCAAGGGTGGACTCTCACTGGCAGAGAAGCTGGAATCATCGTTTCTCTTTCTACATTGAGATAAGTAAGTGGATTTGGATGCTAGGAAGGGTAGCCTAGCAGGCTCCTCTTACCCTGCACCTCTTTTTTCTGGCTTACAGCCAAGAAAAGCCAGACATTACAAATTCCCTGGCACAGGCTGAGTAATGCTGACCCTGGATGCATGCTGCTTTCACACCACAGGAAAATCCATGTAACCCTGATACAGCAAAGAGGAAGCAAAGAGCACCCAAGAAACATTTCCTAAATTCAGGGACTCATTCTTCTCAGAGGTCCTTCTGCAGTTTGACTTTGTGTAAGGGTCAGGGTAGAAATGATCTTCATCTTTAGCCCCAAATTCCCACAACCCTTTCCACAGCTGCAACATACATCGGAGAACAAAAAAAACCTGCACCTAACCTGCCACATGGAAGTCACAGAAGTTTTGCCCAGTAGCATAAACAGTAACAGCTGGAGTTGAAAAGAACAGGAGAAGCAGCTGGACAAACTGGCTGAACAGGGTGTTAAGAGCTTCCTGTTGAACTTCACTGCTACTGAAACTAATGTAGAAAATAGTAGAAGTTCAGCCGACAGACTAGTGCAGCTGCTCCACCAGCCCCCAGACTAGAAACTGCATGACAGTTTGCAGCTTCATCTACTCTGCGGTACAACAGCAGTCACCCGCAGATGGCAATCTACTCGAGTGTATATCCACAACTCAAATTTCAGCTTCTAAAAGGTAAGTTCCTAGTTCTGCAAAGAAAAGGTAAACTTGTGAAGACAAATAGTTCAAACAGTCACTCATTAAACACTTGGGGATTTGGAGTTGTGTT
The DNA here is from genome assembly GCF_000690835.1 of Fulmarus glacialis. Classification (NCBI taxonomy): domain Eukaryota; kingdom Metazoa; phylum Chordata; class Aves; order Procellariiformes; family Procellariidae; genus Fulmarus; species Fulmarus glacialis. Next base: position 5,860 of record NW_009203213.1, on the reverse strand, counting down.
GCTTTTCAAACCATAAACTGAACAGAATGCAGCTACATGACTGAAAATCTACGGAATAGTTTTCAACTACTATAAAATTAACAATAGAAGTGTTTGACATTTATCTCACCATCGTTGTGATAAGCTCTCTCCCACTGCTATCCTCTAACAGAGATCTACATTCTCCTCTAGACTCCACTTATATTCAAAACACAGGGGCAACTATGTACCTGGGCTTATAAAACTCCAGAACCACAATTGGGTCCATAAGTTGCATCTTGACTATTTTGAAAGAATTAATTCCCAAGCTCTTTACTAAGCTGCAGGCAAGCATGCATTAACTTAGAGGAGAAAAGCATCTTCTACACAATGGCACCATAACATTAAATACCAAAATTACACAAACAGTAATGAGAATTTAATTGATCTGTACTCAGATAACCCTTCCTTCTTCCCTCCATCTCTACAAAAACTCACTCAGCTAGTGCAAAGGTCAGCTTCCTACTTTGCAATACGAAGCACTTCTCAGTAGCTCATGAACAGACACACAAATACTGATTTTCATTAAGAAATACTGACAACGAACTACAGGCTACTGGAGTATGAAAATCACACCCATGTCTGACAATTGGGAAACAATGCATGTTCAAAAAGATTTTTTTAAAATACATTTTTAATACAACTTACCTGAAGTTTTGCTAGCTGAGCTGTGCGAGACACTATTTTGTTGTAGGGGTCAACAATTTTGACTCTAATTCTAAAAATAACAAGAGAAATTTGTTTATAGCAGTATTAGTAAATAACATGATAGAACAATTAAGAATTTATACTTTCTAAACACATAATGAATGGCATACCTATCAACAGTACTTTGTAGAGCACCAATTCTAGTCTGCATCATTTGGAGGACACCTGCAAAATAAAGCAGATTTTTTACACGGAACACTTGTCAATTATAGAAAGAATTATTCTTCAAATCATAGTAACTACTGCAGACTATTTTAGCATAAAAAAAAAACAGTTTGCCCCTTTACAAAAGAGCATTCAAACAGACAAATGAATAAAACACAGCATATTTGGAAATAAACTGAGCAGGTAATAGGTTACTTACTGAATGTTATGGAAAACTTATTGGTAGAGAACACAAACCTACAGACAAAATATTACTCTGAAATTCATCATATGTTAAGTTTCAAATAATATTTAGAGTATGTTGCTTTCTAAGAGAATGACAATCAGGACTGCTGTTCAAAGGCATATAACCTGGTACAAACACCTGAACGTGATACACAAAAATGGCATAACCTATTTAACACTATTTATTTAACATAGTGACACGACAGTTCAGAGAAACCAACAAAGAGGACTGAGAAGATAACCAATTCTATTTCAAGGTTTTCTTCCTGCGCATAAGCATCTTTAGCAAAAAGTAAGGTATCAATGTCATTGTGCGGTCATCTAATTTAGATTACAAACAGAGCAAACTACCCTAATCATATTTGTTCCAGATTAGTTTGGCAAAGCAGCAGAAAGCCCACAAGCATGCTTGTTCTTTTCTTGTTAAATTGCAAACAAAGTAGTCAAGGGTAGCAGTCATTTTTGCAATATGGAATCAGCCTCCTGAGAATTTAATTAAGTTACGCAAACCCAGGCCTATAAAACTATTTTTGTTCCAGCTATTGTTAGCATTCTCAAACATACTACATTTTTGTAAAGCCCTGTTTACAAGCACCTCATCATTAAATTGGCTAAAACTACAATATGATACAGTAAGATGGAAGATAAACATAACTACTGCTAATAGTTCTATTCAGCTTGTCCTGTACTGGGACTATATCTCACGTATTTTGTATAAATATGCCAACTCCCATCTTCTCCATATTTCAGAATTATTAACTTGGCTTAGTGACAGACACAGGAGTTCTCTGATATTTATACGTGGAATGGTAGGCATGCAATTCTCACACATCAGAGGATGAAGATATGAGATACAGTGAAAAGTTGGCAAAATAGGCTGGCAAAATGGCGGAGGGCCAGTAGCATGACATTGCTGCATCTATGACTGTGACATTGCTATAAAGCATACTGCAGTCCTCTTGCCAGAAGGCAGAATTAGGATGGGTGAAAAGGCAATCTATCCTCTCCATCTGCTGCGTAAGATATGGGATGATACTATTTAGCCTATCTTGAGCTAAAAGGTAGCTCAAGATATCTATTGAGCTACCTATAGACAGAAAAGAGTATGTATACCAGATCAGTGTACCATTAAAAAAGTGCACAGACCTAAAAAAAGAAAGGACTCTACAACCTGAGTATATCAATTTGAAACATTTAATGAGATTCACTTTCACACATCCAAATGATTGTGCATGTTGTGAATTAGTTCCATAATCTTCACTTGCTAACTTTCTTGATAAACATATCAAGAGCTATGTGTTTCTAACTTTGTAATTAAAATTTCTATTGATATCCATCTTTTCTTTTCCTTATGAATCTTGACTCAGTGTTTCTTGTACAGTGACCACATATCACGTGTAGCACAAGCAGGGCAGGGATAAGAAAGCTTTGCAAAATTTAAAACATCATCTTTGTGTGCACAGACTTTTGATTTTTCTGGCAACTGCAGACTGAAGTTTCTACTGATGTCTCAAGTATCAACTACTTTTCAGGATTAGGACCTCTGCATGCTTCTCCTCCCCTCACACACAGAAAAGGCCTCTTAAAGAGCATAACCCTAAGTAAATGGAGACATTCCAACAAACTTGAGGTGAATTAGATTTGATTTTTACTTTGGGTTATTAGCTGTAAAACACGCATTATTTACCATGCCTGCCTTATAGAAATGTTTTATAACTGAATAGTTGTTCTGAAGTACTTCATTCTTTCCTCAGAGCAATTTTAGGAAGGAATGCCTTCAGAAACAAGCATGATTTCAGAAAACACAATTCCACTGAGCACAAATTGCTAAAGACCATGACTGGGACGCATTTATCAGTCACAAAATTGACTATAGATTCCTATCTACTTCTTATTTGGAGGATAAACACAGATTCCAGTCTTCCTATGCTTAATTTTCCAACTGTTTAAAAAGCTATTCGGGAGCTACTGTTGCTAAATTAAATGGGCATTTCTTTATTTTTATAGCTATATGCAAATGCTAACAATCGAATACTGTATCCAACAAGTTCCAAAGACTAAGGAGATACTATAACTGTCAGTAACCAGAAACTCTCTGGTTACGCCAAAACCTGGAAGCAGAAGAAGGAACAAAGATAAATTACTTAGCAAGCTACAAAATGGAAGGGGAAAAGGAGATATGCTTGGATCTCATAGTATATGCAAATTAGCATGTTATAGAGGTAAATATCTTTCTGTGCAAAAAAAAAACCCCAAACCATATGAAGTTCCCAGCAAGTGACAAAGAGCAGAATGGCAGGTCTAATAAGCTCCTGGCAAAAGAACAATATACTGCAACCATTTTTCTATATAGATTTAATGGTTCCTAAGTAACGGCTTTGAAAGTCAGCAGTTTATGTTAAAATCCAGATCCCAAACAGTGGAGTAACACAAAGGTATGCATTTAACTTAGCAGCCCCTTACTAGGAAAAAAATATCACAGTGCAGTTAAGATTATGTGTTAAAGCCTCTTTGGTTAAGATTTGCAAACTATGCAACACATGCATATGCAACACGCACCAGTCTGGTACTTAAGGCAACAAGTATTAGCTAATACTGCAAAAAAATGAGGCTTATTTAGAAAAATATATTAAAAGATCAAAAAGACTTGATTGCTAAACTTGCTCAGAACTGATTATCAAAATACGTTTTCCTACGAAGCAGTTACTCCAGAGAAGTATCAGCCAAATCTCCTCCCTGGAGCTCCATCTACTGACATCAGAAAAAAGCTGCCACACGTTACTCCCCAGAAGTAAGATCCATAGCCTTAACACTAGGGGCCAAAGTTGGCAGTGAATGACATTCCCTGCACAAATATTAAAAATGCTTCCTCCATTGTACGAAGTAGCAAGCATAACATAATGGTATTTACCTTCCAGGGATTCAATTCCAGTTGCTTGGGCCAACAGGTCTTCATGTCTTGCAACAACCTTAAAAAAAATACAATAGAGAAATCAACACAGAAAAATGGGGATGTGTGCCTGAAAGGAATAATAAAATATCATCATCATCCCTACATTAGGCAGACACAGGAAAAAGCAGCCACACTTTAAAGATAAAAGGGTTTTTGGAACATATTTTAATGCACAAAAGCAGCAAGCTCAGAATGAGAAGAGGGTCAGTAACTGCAGCATAGCTGCCATCTTAATTAAAGTCAGCAGAGCAATCACATTTCAACAGACCTTCATATATAATAATAATTGTAAATGTAAGCTTATTAATCACACAGTAATAACCTATATTCACATTTTTAATATTTTCTTTTCTATTTGTGATATTTAGAAACTAGTTCCCAGAGAATTTACCAACTGGGGCAGGGAGGAAGCGGGTTTTGAAACTACACACAAACTTAGCACGTGTTCTCATTGCAAGGTCCACTGTGGATTTGTGGTGTCTGCGTAAATTTTGCCAAAAAGCCTTCTACTATCCAAACTCAGAAGCCTCTTTCTGAGGGTGTGGAGGTGTGCTAACATAGGTTGTATTTGCCCAGCTAAATGTAAGCGTTAGAGCCTAGGCTACTCTCCAGCACCGGATGAAAGGGTGCAAGTTAAATCACTCCCTATCTTCTCACCATTGTCATCCCAAAACACAGGCCAGCGTTTCTGATAGCTGATCATTTGGAAAGAGTTAGGGAACATCCTTAAAATGAAGAGTAGGACCTCCATGTATTCAGAGATTGGCTGCAGAAACTGAAAACAAAGCAGTATATGGCTTCTTGGTAGGAGTATTACGAGTGGGCTCGACTGAGTATCAGATTCACTACTAGTTTTGCTGCAAGTTGTACCTTTAGTTACTGCTTGCAGAGTACACTGGGCAATTTCAGAAGCAACAAGATCATAAGATTACTAAGCTTTTGACTAGTTTATATCAACCACCCCAGAATAACAGGTATGCTTTAAACTTACTTGTAAATGAAGCTCTTTATCCAACTGACTAATACCTTGGGCAAGTTTTGCTAGTTGCTCAGCTATCACAGCCTGATGGATAGACTGGGAAGTGTAAGCTTTCACATCAAAGTCTTCTCTGAAGAAGTCAGCATAACATTCTGAAAAAGATTTAGATTTTACCTTCATGCTTCAGAACTGCTAAATAATATTTATGGACCTAAAGCATACAGTTCTCTGCCTTCAATTTCTCCAGCATATGTTCTCTATATCACATAATACAAATGAGACACCTATTTGAGAAGAGACCACAATCAAAAGAAAAAAGTTTGAAGCTGACGACTGGGGGGGCAGGGGTTTAAATGGTGAAAAAGACACATGTTCCTTTATTCCCCACAGCCTTTTCTTGAGTAGAATACACTAAAAGATTCGGATACCTTCTTCAAACTTTACAAACACCTAACCTGGGTGAGGCTGTTGAGGTTGTATCCATAATCAAACACACACCAGTCACCTTCAAGTCACTGAGGATTGAACTGGAATGAGACACCACTTCATGAAATCATACCAGGCTCTTACAACGGTATGGGTTTATACAACACAAAATTAAGAAATGATACTGCAACGATGATTTTGGATCAAGCAAGACCCGAGTTTCCAGACAACGCATACTAGTATCATCAAGCACCTCCGCCTCTCCTTTCAGTGCACTTTTTTTCCCCTTAGGAGCAAGCGACCGCAGGTGAACACGCCACCTCGCAGGACCGCGCCATTAAGACCCCCCTGCCCGCAGCGGGAGGTCTCCTCCCCGAGGAGGGGGA
>NW_009203212.1:3604-8518 GCF_000690835.1 Fulmarus glacialis | reverse complement strand
GCTCCAATGAAAATTTCCTCTGAAATGACAGAGACTTTTAGCGATTGTCTGTAACATGAGTTTCAGCACACCTGAATTCAGGTGCCTACTGTGTAGGTGCTAGTTATCTGCATTTCCACTACAGCCAACAGAAATATAGTCGATACAGTCAGTAGAGTCGAAACAGGGCTGCATCTCATCCTAAAGTCATTATTTACATCCGATTACCTAAAGAGCATGCTGGACACCATTGACTTACATTTGAGTCACCACTACTGCAAGTGTCTAAGCTCCCATGCTCATATTCATCCCTCTGTATGGCAGACGACTGAAGCTAGGGTGAGTCGAATCTCACCTCTGGATTTTGTTCTTTTATAACTTTGCTACTACACAGCAGTGTTGGCGACTAGCTTGTGTTCCAGCCCACAGATGAGCTTAATTTGAGAAAAATATGTCTTTACTAAGAGTTTATCCTAAGGCATTTACAGCAAACGGTGAAAAGATGTTTTGACAGGAATAGATTAGCCTACAGAAGTCTAGGTGTTCAGTGAAAGCAAGCCATGGAGTTGGTAATAAATCCCAACCATACATTGCAGCAAAATTTATTTAAAAAGAATCCTAGTGAACCCAAAAATAGTTTTTGATTTTGATCTGACATTAGACACACTAAGCTGCTTCTTACAGATGGACTTAACAAAGTCTCGTCTTTCTGCTGCTACTTTTCCTTTAGCTGGCATTTTTGCTTTCCAAAATTTATATAAAGAAGGTCAGTACATGTGTTTGCAGGTGTTGGGGTCTGGGGAATTACTTTTTCTCCAAAAAACCCGCCACTGACTTTACCCACTAACCCAATGCCTGGCCCAGCCACAGCCATCTCAACTGAAGTTCCCAAAAGGCCATGGTCAGGTCTTTATATAATAATCAGGGCCTAATATACATTATCAAAAGCAAGCAGAGAGTGTTTCAAAATTGTTTGCGCTGGGAAAAGCACAATTTTGAGGCACCCCTATGGAATACATAAAGTTATGATGACCTCCACTAGCACATTACCAAGGAGGCTCAGCTTCTCTGGCCTCACACAGGCACATAAAGGGCGCTTTTAAAAAAGTTTGCACTAATGTATAGCATGGCCAACATTTGCACCAGATCTGTTCTGAGCTAAATCCTGAATAAAAAACTGCTACTGGCTGAGATCATTAACAGGGACTGAAACTGAAAGAAAGCAAGAGAACAAGTCAAAGCACTATGCATCTGCAGGAACGCAACTGCCTGTTGTGTACACAATCAAGAAATCACCCATCCAGGTCACTGCAAAAAGTGCTTTAACATCAGACTACAAAAGCACTGTAATTTTACTAAATGTGTCATAAAATAGGAATAAGCATTAGAGACTAAGTACTTTTTCCAGTGTTTATTGTTTATTCTGTGCCTTCACACCACCTGGGAAGCACAATGGGAGCAGAGAGCCTTCCGTCTGGAAGAAATTGCTATGGGACAGAGACCTGGCACAGGTGACTTGTATTCCTCCCTCCTACTACCATCCCCAGCGTATCAGCTCTCAGGATGGAGGGAGAAAAGTTGCTTTCCTCCACCCCTAAAGAACACCGTCCCCTCATCTACTGGTGCCAGGGAAGGAGCAGAGAATCATGGTGCCCAAATCAGCTCGCTACTGCCTGGTCTCTCTCACATGGTTCTCTTTAATCCTGAACATTAGTTCAATACATCCGAGAGAATCTGGCTGAATTTTACTCAGAGTTTGGGTTTTTTTCAGTAAGAGGGACAGAAGATTACAGGAACTGGTAGAAGATTACAGGAACTGGTAGAAGACAAAAATGCTGAACTCTTCTCAGACAACACCACAGGGTTTCATTTGTAGCTCCATTCAAAATCTCCAGAAGTGCCATTGTTCATTACTTACAATACAAAGTGAATGTTGATGCCACTCATCTCAGTTAGAATTCTTCTATCCAAAAAACTGAGATTCAAAATACAATCTTCTCTCTTGGGAAAGAAACGTTTCTTCTTGGGAAGAAACAACCACGGGACTGCACACTCTGAAACATCCCCCCGTGTCTCATACTAGTTATTTCTAGTTGTTGTGTGTATATATATATCCATACACACACACACATATATATCCATCTGCCTAACTCACTCTCTCTTTCTCAGGTGCCAAGGATTTTATTTTTAAAAAGCTGACCACAGAAGTCCAGTAGGAAACGTCAAAAAAAAAAGTTTCAGGTTTAAAATTTTAATACTCCTGAAAGATAGGTAGGCATCCTCTTCTTACAAGCAGATAAACCAAGACACAGGATGCATTTAAGTAATTTACAGTCACAGACAGTCTGTGGCAAGGCTCAAAGCAGAGCTTCATTCTTGGGATTTACAATCTTGAATTATCTTACACGGTTGCTTCCTTCCACTTTGTTGCAAGATAAACCTATGCCAGTCAACCACATGCTGACAGACCAACAATAGTAAGCTACTAAAAACCCACTAAATAAAATGGGATAGGAGAAACCTAAAAATATGTTCCTTTCAAAAGGATTTCAGAAGAATTTTGTAGAGCAGCACTATGATGTAGTCTAACAGTGATGGAACAGGAACAACTTTGCAACAGGTTATGCGTTAACAACATCCTCACTTGTCTCCTTCAGCAGCAGGGACCAAGTTTCTCACCTTACACCCGTGGAAAGGTCAAGTGAGGATGCAGAGCACTGCTTCTGATAAAGCTGCCTGAGAAACTGAGCTCCAGTAGTATCTCTTCTGCTTCTCTGTCCATGAAAGCAGCTTATTTCTAGGATTATTCCAAGAAAGAGCTACTGCTGACAGATTATTTGAAAACACACAGAGATAGAATAGATAACCAGCAATTTCATGAATGCAAGAGCTAACCTGTGGGATTAGCTGGGACCCCAACTTCCAGAATAAAATGCAGCATTGTTTTGAGAGACTTTTCAAGACACCAGGTCAAAAGTAAACCGGAGGGGAGAGGAAAGATGAGATGTGAATGCAAAAAAGAAGTCAGATGGGAGTAATAATCTGCAACATGTAGAACTGGCACTGCCCACTTTCTAACGGTGCAGAATGTTCCTTGGTTATTTGGGTGATTTATGACAAGATAGGCCTTAAACAGGTCAGCAGCTCCCTAAAATTAACAATTTGTTGTTTTGGCAACAGTTTGGTGCTTAACAAAAGAGGCCCAGACCTCCAGGTCACACATTTCTCAAACCAGAAAAGCATAAAAACTCTAATTATTTACATTAATGTGAACTGAGAAGCAGTTTGTGATCTTTTTGAATTATTGCAACAAATTTGAATGATGTGTGAAATGAAAATTCCCTGTCCGGTTCACAGAGAAGAAAGACTCTGTTGCGTTCAGTGCGTGGAGGCAGAGATGCACAATTTCAAGCTCAGGGAGACAGCCAGGAAAGTCTATCACACCCAGCAGGCGCACAAAGATTTTCAAACAAGCACTCCAGGAAACTGAAGTACGTTCTGAAGTTTTTTAAGTTTCCTTACTGTTTTCAATGCACAACCCCTTAGGCTAACCTCCCTATGTAGTCAGCTAGCTGGAGCCTGTACAAAGAAATTCTGCTTCACACAAAGTACACTAAGTAGGGGAAAAAAAAAATCCTAAAGACCTTTCTAGATATTTGGAGGGGAAACATTAAACAGCCCTCACTTTCCCTTCAAGTTTTTGTGCACCCTGGAAGTTTTTCTTATGAGATATGCATTGCTAGAAGCCAGTGGCAAACATAGGCTCTGATCTGTGCTGACTTGTGTATCTTAGGTTTGATCCTGCCTGGTGCTGAGCACTCTGACACTGGTCTGTATCCTTAATTACTAGCAACTGAACAGTCTCAGAGAAAACTACATTGGGACTGTTGAAGGGTTGATTTCCCACATGTTCCTAGACTGGGGCTGACATGCCTCACCCAAGTCGTTCTGGGGTTGCCAGAAACCGGTGAATCGATGAGGCCAATTAACTTGAACTGGAAGTCTGATATGCTGTTTTTCAGTAGTAAAATTTCCACTTTTACTCAATATTACTTTATTAATAAAAATTGAATACCGCTTACTAAAAGCTGTGTGTTACTCATAAATATAGTCATCTATCCTGATATTTACGATTGCAGAAAACTAGTAGTAACCATCTCTAAAGTTATTTCAATATTTTGCCTTAAATCTTCCTCTTGGCAATGATTAAAATCGTGATTAGTTTGGCAGTGGGCTTATTTATGGTCATTTGAAAGTATTAAATAACATGAAGTTGGAAAATATTGCTCAATGAGTGATTTGGAGAGGCTTGCTAATTTAGCTATCAATTCATTCATCATTTTCTCGACCATTTTCTAAGTATGCACAACCTAGTGAAATAATGGGTTTGCTTGTTATACATTTATCATTAGTGTTAAGATAAGAAGCTCATAGTAAATCATGAAATCCACTCCCTACAAGCTAAGGACAGGTGACCTAACTCGTTACACACTTGAGCACACAAATATCTTTACTCACATAAGCAGAATTAATGGGGGCTGGTACTTGAATAAAACATCCTTTCTTCAAGTCCCTGAGCGACCTGATCTAACTTTGAAGCTGGCTCTGCTGTTAGCTGGGGGCTACAGGGGCATTACATGACCTCCAGGGCTTCTTCCCAATCTAAATTTTTTTCTATTTGATTTACTACCTCGTACAGGGAAGTCCCATTTGCCAGTTCTGTAGCAGAGATGGAAAGACAGAAAATATCCCTCTGCTTCAGCTGCTTCAGTTCACTTTACACTTTAAAACTAAAACCTTACTAGTGAAAGCAGCTTCGCCCATATGCTGGGCCATAAATTGGAGCACCTATGGTACAGCCAGGTGTCCCAACATACTCTACAGCACAAGAGGCAAAACAAACAACTGGTATAGCAACAGCCTACACCCTGAAGT